>NC_090232.1:1868161-2115661 GCF_024489055.1 Chanodichthys erythropterus
CATGTTATTAGTGTGTTGTAACACATTGCTAACATGTTTTAACACATTATTAGGATGAATTACTAGTATATTTTGGACATTGCTAGCATTAATTAGCATTTTGCTAACATGTTTTAGCATGTTGCTACCATTTTGTCAGCATGATTAACACATTGCTAACCTGATTAGCACAATGTTAACATGAAGTATTATGTTAGCATGTTTTTGCATGTTGCTAGCATGATTTAGCATGTTGCTATTATCTTTTAGCTTGTCGCTAACATGTTTTAACATGGTAGCATGTTGTTAACATTTTGGTAACAATATTAACATTAATTATGTTGTAACATTTTGTTAGCATGAATTAGCACATTACTAGCATGATTTAACATGTTGTTTGGCATTTTGCTAGCATGTTGTTAGCATTATTAGCACATTGCTAGCATGATTTAGCACAATGTTAGCATTAATTATCATGTTGTTACCATGTTTTAACATGTTACTAGCATGATTTAACACCTAGTAAACATGTTTTGCATGTTGCTAACATGATTTAGCATGGTAGCATGTTGGTAACATGTTTGCTAGCATTTTAGCATGATTAGTACATTGTTAACATGAATTAGCATGGTTGTCCTAGGATAGTCGTTAAGCTTTGCTATTGATACACAACTTAAATCCTCTTATTGTACAAATGTTTTGACACCCTCAATGAAAGTTTATGGGATTTTTTTGTAGATTTGATCGCCCGGTTTACGAAAAGATATACCGAGTCAGAAGGTCTGACCCGAGTTTGGTGGTTGTAGCTTGAAAGCTCTAGGAGATACTCTATAAAATTCTCAGAAGAAGCTAACAAGCTAACATATTATCATTTTCACAGATAAACTGGACAGGAAGTCCTCCTTCTCGTCACTCCAGTAAGAGCAACCTTCATTTCCAGTTCTGTCTCTTTCTTCACAGGCCCTCCACCTCCGTACAGCTATGACTGTGAGATGTATCCTCCTGATCTGCGGCCGCCTCCGTACACACCGACTCCACCCAGAGCGGCAAACTACTCTCCGCCTCCACCCTATCCGGGCGACAGCAGGAAATGAGCCTGTGCTTGAGCCCTTCTTCTGCTGCTGCTGATGATGAAGATGAAGATAGCTGCACTCGGAATTGCACAGAATCCCTGCACAACACAAGACCAGCGCTCTGGGAACAATCAGAGGATTTTGACCACAGATTCTTCTCATGTCTGGATTTGAATTTTTTTTTTTATTAATGCAATGGACATTTATGGTCTCACAAATCTAATGAACTTTAAAAAAAGTTATTTCAAGCAGCGTGAGACCAGGACAGGCCTATAAACTCTCATGTGATTGGGTAAATGTGATGCGGTTTGTTCAAAATCAGTGTTATTTCTTTTAATGGAAAATGAAAATACCATGAAATGAACTGTTAATATGGGAATAAACTTTATATGTGTTTTACAGAGTAACATTATGTTCTCATACCTACATTGTCTTGATTAATACACTGAGGAAATAATACTTTGTAGTTTGTCAGAATTACCGTAATTACGAGATTCCGACTTTTATTCTTATGTCAGTCTTTACCTTTCATAATAAAAGTCTCGATGCTCTTTTTTGCAAGGTGATGCACATATATAGCACAATTTATTGTGTTTTATTCATTGTGGCCTTAAACTCATTTTCAAGCTCATTTTCACATACAAAGATTTCATTTCAGAAACCCTCTGAATGTCCACACGGGGGCAGCAAATAACAGAAGTGTATACATATACTGTATGTAAGGCATTTATTATATATGCATGTATTAGATGAGTAATAATGACATAAGGTATAGTAAAACTGATAAAAAATAAACCGAATATGTTTGAAAATTTAAAATAATAAAGTAAAAAATTGTCGACTGAGGAGCAACATTTTTCGTTATTAATATATTTATATTAATATATAAAATATTTTTTATATCTCATAAAATGTGTTTCAAGCAAGCAGCAACCAAACAAGCTGAAATAAACAACAATAACAAAAATAACGTCAAAAATAAAAATACAAATCACATTTAAATTAAAAGAAAAATATTTATAAAATAAGTTAAAATAAAGTTTGTAAATCGAAGTGCAGTCTTTGATTTTATTTTCACGTTAGTTTGCAGTATTTTCAGTGTAAGGCGGCATTCCCTGCTCCCCCTCCCGTACATTCATTCCCGCGTCAGATGACGCGCCGCTCTGACTCGCCATCGCAGGCGCATCGCATTCTTCTGGGAGTCGACTCGAACCACACACCGACATTTTACACCAAACGGATATTTACTCGATAAAAGCAGCGCTGTTTGTTGGAAACACAGAGAAGAGGAGCAGAATGGGGTGTCGAGAGATTTTCATATTACTGATGATCGCGACGTCGACGCTCGCGGTGGAGGTAAGAAATCGACAAAAGATCGCAGCGACGCCGAACGCTGATCAATGTGACCATCAGTGTAGCAAATGTAACATCATCACAGTGTTAGAAACACCAGAACGCGCTGAAACAACGATACTGGAAACAGCGACTCGATACCAAACAACGCGACGATGTTTCTTTCGGCCAGAAGAGGTTAAATATTAAACGATAACATATTTGTATTTGAGTCATATAATATTACCCAAGGAATTTTGTTTGCTCGGTTGATGTGGAATTTTTTTCGGAAATTTCTCGCGATTAAAATTAAATTCGCTGCGTACGCGGAATGTATCGCGCGCTGTAAAATGAGCGATAATTTATATCCGACATCCAGAAATACAGTGTAACAGATCCACTAATTAATATTAATAAGCGAACTGTCAGGCTGAAGGTGATCCAAACCTCCAGATCGCTTAAATCTGCTGCGGTCGCGTGATTGAAGGTCTTTATGAACATGATGTGATATCATCACCACATAGGCCCTGTTAAAAGCTTTACACGTTTTATTTCGACTCTGCTTTAGATCCAGATTGTTAACGGAGGAATGCATTCAGTGGCCTTAGGTAGGGATCAAACAACACAGGGATCAAATAATAGGATCAAACCACGAATCCTCCAGGAATTAAATGATATCGGATAATAACCTGGAACTGAAAGTAGGCTAAGGACTGATTTCAAATTATGATTCACTGTTCCTTCATGTTGGGTGTGTCTAGAGAGAATGATTTTTCATGAGGTCGGGGTGCATTTGATGTTTTCGCAGCCTTCGGCTATGCTTCTTTATGACGTGACTCATTGCGCTTGAAGCGTTAATATCGCTAAATGCGTTACGTTACATTCCGTTACCTGCTGAAAGGCCAGCCTGTGTTGGTTTGCTGGTCTTGGCTGGTTTAAGGTGGTCAAGCCAGATAAAGAAGTGGTCAAAACCAGGTTTTCACAACAAAACCTGCCCAATTGTTACTCAAATCTAGCCCAATCGCGTTTCAGGGGTCCCTGGTAAAAATCACAATAAAAGCCACTTTTTGTCGGGGTTCCTCTGGTAAAATTTGCATTCCGGGAGCTAAATATCATGTTATTTGGGGTCGCTTCAACCTGTGGACATGAAAAATAACAGTTAAAGTAGCCTAATTTTCAGAAAAAACACAGACTTGAATCTGGACAAACCCACAGCTACATTGTGTTTTCGAGGAACACGCTATTTTTAAACGATAACAATTGGTTTACTTTAAGACAACATTGTTTTTGCTCTGGTTTGCTGGTCTTGGCTGGTTTAAGGTGGTCGAACCAGCTAAAGAACAGGGTTGTTTTCACAACAAAACCCACCCAATTGCTACCCAAAACTAGTCTAAACAGTTCCGGGGGGTAATATCCATGTTTTTGATGGGGTTCCACTAGTAAAATTTGCATTTTAGGAGCTAAATATCATGTTATTTGGGGTCACTTCAACCTGCAGACATGAAAAACAACAGTTTTAAAATAGCCCAATTCCATGGGAAAAATGCAGACTTGGCAACACTGGCCAAAACCCCTCTAAAACCAGACCAGGGTGGAAGACCAGCTAAAACCAGTGAACCTGTTTAGGCTGTTAAAGATGATAGAGAATCTGGACAAAACTGCAGCTACATTGTGTTTCGAGGAACACGCTATTTTTAAACGATAACAATCGGTTTCAGTTTATTTTTACTTCAAGACACCATTGTTTTTGTCTGGTCTAAGCCTGTAATCTTCCACACCACAGTCAGTCGTGTGTCTCCACTGCATTCTCAACACATTTCCAGACTTTTGAAGGATATTATAACAAGCTACTGTGGGAGTTTTTGGGCATAAACCAAAGGTTATTCTTGGAGTACTACATTACATATGAATATAGTATAGAATACCATGGTATTACCCATCCATCAGTTCTTTTTAAAGGCATTGTGAGTGTAGAATGAAGCTCTTTATTGAACATGGTTATGATGTAAACAACATTAGCTTGATCTGAAGTTGTTTTTGAGGTTATCGTGAGATATTGATTTGCTTTAAGGAATGTATTAAACTGCATTTAACAGTGTTTAATTGCTTTCACATTTGGTGGTTTTGTTGGTCTTGCCACCAAAAGGTCTGGAGAAGTGGAGGTTTGACAGATGTTTGTGGACAAATGTTAAAGCAGACAGACTGCGATGAGGACGTGTCCTGTCTAAACTATAGGATTGGCCGATATAGCTGTTATATGTTGACCATATTTAATAAGCATCTCAATGTTTATGTAGTTTTCTGAAAAGGCTAAAATAATTCATCGTTTCAACAAAAACAGCACTTATTAATGGCAAAAAGTGAAATACAGTCCAAATCTAGTTGTCAGTCATGGCCTGTTTTCCTCATACAATTCTTCTGTGAACATTTTTGAGTGATGGTTAAGGGCCAAATAGATAATAACCATCACAAATACTGTAATACAAAACTGCTGCAAGGACAGAGTTGTCTTTGTTTTCATCTGTACCTCCTTGCATAAAACACCATATCGTATGTTCTCTGTTGTTTGTGCTCCAATTAGCTGCTGTCGTCATTCGCTTTTATTCAAAACTATAGATCTGGTAGGTCACGTGACCCACACTGGTATGGCAGGCATTCAGAGCCGGTTTTGAGATGACCGGCGGGTTTGAACACTGAATGCGCGGCTTTGTTGGCTGTAACATGGCGTGTCAGCAGGTGAGCGATGCTGATGGCCAACACAACAGCTTCTTGAATAATCAGGATGAGTTTGTGCTTGGCCGACACATATCAAATATTCATGATATATATTTCAGTCATTTTTGTGCCAATATATCTCAGTGATTTGAATGCATTTATTTGCTGTGCATTCACAGAGATCCTTTGATCTGTGATGAGAGCGTTACGGCGATACACTGTAAAAAATGATTTTTTGAGATGGTTTCTACACCAAACATTTTTCGGAAAAATGGTTAGATTTCAGTGAATTGGTTCCTTTTGAAGTGTTCGTTTCAGTGAATAAATTTGTTTATCGCTCAGAAATGTTATCAAAAGTCTCCCTGTGGCATTTTTCATATATTAAAATGTGTTAGTAAAATATATGTGCATAAAAATTGGTGCTTGTAAATCAGATATAAATTTATATGATTCTTCATCAATTATTTATTTGCGCTGTCACACAGTCTCGATGTGCTATATTAAAATCTTTTAAGTAAAACGAGTATATTGGTGCGTATAAATGTATAAAATGCAACAAAAAAAAGTATAAATATTATTTTTATTGTTCATTTAGTGTATTTAAACTAGATTCAGTAGGAAAAATGGTTTGATTTCAGTGAATGGGTTCTTTTGAAGTGAATTTTTCATATATTAAAATGTTGGTGAAATATAAATAATGGTGCATGTAAATCAAAATGAATAAATATGATATATCATCAGCAATTCATTTGCATTGAAGTCTTGATGTGCTATATTCTTTTAGTAAAACATGTGTTATAAATGTATAAAATGCTCAAAAAAGTATAAATATTATTCATTTTTAAACTAGATTTTTTTCTATATTTTCTTGCGTTAAGTGATTTTACAGCAAATGCATAAATGATTTTGTCTTGCAGCCCTTCCTCCGAATAATAATGGATTGATTCATGAGATTTATGTGCTGTTAGTCGGACGGGGCCGAATATAAAATCCACGGGAAGTGCATATATGCCCCAGTGCACCTGTCGCCATGGTTACAGCCCCGTGGAGGGTCGTTAATAACGCTGCGAATTACACATCCATATCATATGACAGATGTTTCTAGTGGTTAGATTTGACCTCTGACCTTCACAGCCACCGCAACATGGAAGCGTGATTAGCACCGTCCCGCAGGACGCCTCAGTCTCGTCCCAGAGGAGGGTTAATGATGCGGTTACCTTGATGTATATTGGTGATGCTAGTACAGGTGCTGCACCCGTTGTTTCACAGGAAATTAATATTACAAAACGTGCACTTTCTGTAAAGCTGCTTTGAAACGATTTGGATTGTGAAAAGCTCTATGCAAATAACAGCTGGTGTTGTCGTCCTTATTATTGCTTATTCTAATTTGTACCGCAGATGCAAATTATCGTCTATAGATAACTCTGGCACAACCACTGTGTTGTGTATCTTTCCTGTTAAATAAATGAAATCTGATTTCTTATAACTCATACCACACTCCCAGCTAACAGGGAAGGTTCTCTCGAGCGCTCTTCCAGTAACGTTAATAGAACATTTGATCAATGTTATCTGGTCTGTAATAATGTTCTCAGAACGTTAGCACATTCATGGAACTTTCCTGACACCTTTTATTGGACGTTCATGTAACATTTTTTAAAACGTAACTACTTGTTTCGGAATGTTCAGAGAACGTTCAAAAGTAACATTCTCATAATGTTCTCATAATAAAGATGAAATGTTTTAGGGCTGGGCGAAACGATTTTAATTTTTTTCGAAACGATTTAATTTGTTTAATTAGTTAATTTAAAAACACAACTACAATATAATTCAAGTAGCATTCTCTTTATTACCAATCTGGTTAAAAAAACATTCTATATACTCAGAAATAATATAAAATAAGAAAAATGCTAAATGTTTCTTAGCCAAAAAGTAATAGCAATAAATAAAAGCACATATTTTGTAAAAACAGAAAATAACAGCACCTTTCAGCCTGTCACCATCATGCAAACATGAAATATCAACAGACTAGCGATGTGTTCTACGTTCATAGAGCGTCACATGAGAGCGGTTAGTCAGGTGCACCATTATCATTTTCTTCTCTTACAGGGGACATATCATGAAAATCTGACTTTTTTTCTGTGTTTAAAGGATTAGTCCACTTTTAAATAAACTTTTCCTGATAATTTACTCACCCTCCAAGATGTTCATGTCTTTCTTTCTTCAGTTGAAAAGAAATTAGTTTTTGATGAAAACATTCCAGGATTTTTTCCCATATGGTGGACTTCAATGGGCACCAAAGAGTTGAAGGTCAAAATTAGTTTCAGTGCAGCTTCAAATTGTTCTACACAATCCCAGATGAGAAATAAGGGTCTTATCTAGAGAAACCATCACTCATTTTCTGAAAAAAATTAATCTTGAACTAGCTCTTCTCTATTTGAATTCCAGCATTGTAGACACTGCTAAGCGTATTACTGCCCTCCACAGGTCAAAGTTTTGAACTAATTTTAATATGCAATATGCTAGTTCAATAGTATATAACAATTAGTTCAAACTTTGACCTGTGGAGGGCAGTAATACGCTTAGCACTGCTGGAATTCAAATAGAGGAGAAGAAGAGAGCTAATTCAAGATGAGCATTATGGTTAAAACTTATATAATCTTCAATTTTTTTCAGAAAATGAGTGATGGTTTCTCTAGATAAGACCCTTATTTCTCATCTGGGATCATGTAGAGCTGCACTGAAACTAATTTTGACCTTCAACTGTTTGGTGCCCATTGAAGTCTACTATATGGAAAAAAAATCCTGGAATGTTTTCATCAAAAACCTTAATTTCTATTCGACTGAAGAAAGAAAGACATGAACATGGGGTGAGTAAATGATCAGGAAAAGTTTATTTAAAAGTGGACTAATCCTTTAAGTGCTATAATCAGGTCCTCGGTGCATCTACAAACCCAGAAAATGTGAAAAAGGACAACCTAGTAACTTGGTTAGGTAAGCCTTTCTCTGCAAGCATTTGAAAAAACGAGCCGCTCAGGTTTCGCTCCCTTTGTGACATAGGAAGGGGATCTTATTATAATATTACCGTCTCTTAATCTGCACATTTCTTCTGGAAAGGGGCGGGAGCAGCAGCTCATTTGCATTTAAAGGGACACACGGAAAAACTGTGTGTTTTTGCTCACACCCAAATAGGGGCAAAACATTCTACTAAAGTAACGGAAGTTTTTTTGTCAAAGATTTCGTCTGGATGGGATTTAGAACAATGATCAAAACACAGATGATCGAGTCCATCAGCACCCCCAAAGCTTCAGTCATTTCCTCTTCATGGGTTCAACATTTCATTTCATAACGTTTTAATGTTTGATAATTGACATGTGCGTCAGCAATGCTTCTATCGCTTGTTTCTGCTTCTTTTCGCCTGTGTTTTGATCAGGAGATTCTGTATCTTTCTCTAGATGCATAATAGCGCCCCCTACCGTGTGAACATGGAAAACTCGTCAATGATGGGGAAAGAGGCTGATTCCTCAAATGTTTTGATGATATTGCTTCTGTGTTCGGCTAACAGTGTTTGTATTTTAAATCAAGATTTATCCTGTTTTCTTAAACCTGTCCTGTTCTAATGCATAGAATGCAACAATAGTTGTGAAGGAGGACTGCAGATGTCAGATAAACAGCAGCTCAGTGTTTCCTGGTCTCGTGGGCTTCTCTCGCGCTATAATTAGAGTTCCTCAGGAGAGCGAGCGAGAGCGGGGCGCGGCACATATTCCTGTCCCTGCTCTCCTTCCCTCGCAGATTTCCAGCCTTCCTCTGATTACTCCTGTGATGCTTCCATTATAGAATCCGCCTGGAGTTGTTTTGTAAATAGAGATGGATGTGTTGACGCCGTACCGTGAGAATCAGAATATAGACGTCGGTTGCAGTAGTTAAGGGTGTGTGTGAAATATCCTCCGTTTGTGGGTCAGTACAGTCGACTGCTTCATCTGTCAGCAAAAGCCAATGTCCTTCCACCCTTCCATTTGTCTTCCAAACTATATAAAGATAATTGTGAATAAACATAAAATTTAAGATTGATTAAAAGTGCCACTTTTCAATTTTAAAGGTTCCTAATGTTGTTTTAGTCTCTTCACATTCATTCAAGGTCAAAAACACTTTAATTTTCACATAATATCCACTGCAGCATCAGTGTCTGAAACGCTTCGATCAAGGATTCGGTCTCTCTAAACCCCGCCTTTCTGAGAGCTGCTCTGCTCTGATTGGTTAGATGGCCTAGTCTGCTGTTATTGGTTGGAAATCGAACACTAATTATCATATCTGAATCTCAGCTCTTGTGATTCGAACAGTAACGATGGCGTCGTTTTTACCGTATCAGTATCATGAAAGTGGATTGATTTGGCAGCAGAAAACAGTGATTGAGGGCGGGGCAAAGAGACGCTGTTCACCAACAGCCAATGGGCTGGCATTATGCAAATTAGTTCCAAAATCAATGTAGGTTCAGCAGGAAGTGAGACTGGAATTTCTGACGACTTGTTTCAGTTCAGAATCACTTCTTTCTTTTAGGAGACAAAAACTCCATTTATCTTTAATATTTGAAACTTTGCAGGGATTTTACATTCACAAACAGCTCTATTACTCACTACATGAAAGGGAATATCTGTAAAAGCATAATAGAGCCACTTTAATAACACAATTTTTGTATGAAATAATAGCGCATTTGTAGTTGAACATGGCAGAAGTTCTGTGTTTTTTTCAGTAATGTGGAACATGGGCGGCTTTTTCTGCTTCCATCTCCTGTTTACTCCCAGAGCGGATGTCCAGTTTTTGTGTTGAAGTACGGACCCGTGTGTGTGTGTGTGTGTGTGTGAGATCTCTCAGATTCATCTAGATAGCGTTTGTAAGTAATGCATCTGTTTGACGGCTGACCTACATTTGCAGCGAGGGCAGGACAGTTTTAAGGATTGTGTTGAGTGGGATCAGTCGTTTTATCCCTTTCTCTCAGATATCAACACACACATACTGCGTTATTGTGTTTTTACTGCTGTAAAAAACACCAGCGATCTAAAGCATCGCTTCACATTTATATTTACAGTGAATATGTGCTGAAGAACCACTGATTCAATGAAAGTATGTTTCTGAGAGTGAGGACTCATAGCTCCCATATTCAAGAGTGGAGACAAATCAGACCTGAACAATTACAGGGGCATCTTTGTGAGCAGTAATTTGTGGAAGCTGTTCTGCTTTATCATCAACACAAGACTCATACACTTCCTTACAGAGCACAAAGTCCTGAGCAAAAGTCAGATTGGATTCTTACCAAATTATAGAACATCAGATCATATCTTCACCCTACACACCCTGATCGACAAACACGTCAACCAAAACAAAACCAAAATTTTGCTTGCTTTGTAGATTTCCAGAAGGCCTTTGATTCAATTTGGCATGAAGGTCTTCTGTCTAAACTTCTAGAATCAGGTTTCGGGGGTAAAACATACAACATTTTAAAAACTATGTCCTTAAACAATCAATGCGCTATTAAAATTGGCAATAAAGTTCTTCACTCAAGGGCGAGGTATCAGGCAGGGCTGCCCACTATCACGACACTCTTCAATATTTACATTAATGAAACAACTAGAACAATCAGCAGCACCTGATCTCACACTACACGACTCCACTATAAAGTTCCTCCTGTATGCAGATGACAGATGAGCAGAACCTGGACATCCTGCATCACCCTGACTATTAACCCAACTAAACAAAAGTTCTAACGTTTCAGAAAAGATCTACATGTCAGGGAAAGAAACACAATTTCACCCTTGGTACGACCACACTTGATCATGCCACAAGCTACACATACCTCAGACTGAAAATAAGTGCAACTGGAAAGCTAAATTTGGCCGTGAATGAACTGAAAGAGAAAGCAAGAAGGACCATCTATTCCATCAAAAAATCAATCCAAATTGAAATACCAATCCGAATCTGGCTCAAAATATTCCAATCAGTCATAGAACCGATTGCACTATGGCAGTGAAGTCTGGGGTCCTCTTCTAAACCACGAATTTGACAAATGGGACAAAACCCCAACAGAAGCCCTGCATGCCGAGTTCTGTAAGAGTATCCTGAGAGTCCAGAGGAACGCACCGAACAATGCATGCAGGGCAGAATTAGGCAGATTTAGGCAGAATTGTAGCGTTTTGGGTCTAATAAAAGCGCATTAGAAATAAAATGCATTATTATTATTACCCTCTATTAATCCACATTGAGAAACGAGCCATCAAATTTTGGAAACATCTAAAAACGAGTGATCCCAACTCTTATCATTCTAAAGCCCAAATTCAGATGATCCTGAGGCTGAAACACAAACTAACACGACTAACAGCAGCCAGTCTCAGGACACTGACACCCTCAAACACAGAGTTACAAAAGCACAAAAAGACAATTACCTGACCTATTGGACTGAAACAACAGAAAAACAAAGTAAACTTGAATGTTATTTGGCCCTAAATAGAGTCTACACCACAGCAGAATATCAGTGAAAGACTGTACATTAAGAAGAATGACGAGGTACAGACTCAGCAATCACATGCTGACTGTAGAGATGGGCAGATACAGACAGAAATGCTGCCCAGAGAGACGCATCTGCCCGTACTGGACACGGAGCAACACTTTCTCACCAGCTGCCCCAACTATGAGGAAATCAGAAAGACATTTTATCCAAAATTTGAAATACTTTACCGTAACTTCATAAAAGTAAACAATAAAACACAACTTCAACATTTATCAGGTGAAAAAAGAGATCCTACTAGCAGCAAGATACATTGATACCGTCACAAAAAGAGGGAGGAGTCGACTAATCAGTAATGCGCTCACACACACACACACACACACCCCGAGAATTCTAAATTGTTCATAGAATTCTAATTTTTGATTGATTGATCGTTCTGCTTTTTATGTTTCTATTTGTACATGTGATTCACTGTATGTTGATGATAGAAATGCTTTGGCAATACTTTGTAATAATTGTCATGCCATGAATTGAAATGAGTGTGTGTGTGTGTGTGAGAGAGAGAGTGTGTGTGTGATTTTATGTGTGTGTGTGAGGCTCCTGTCGTCTGAGAAAAGCCCCTCGGCAGAGACACTTTCTCCCAGAGGACACTGGGGGTTAATGGGCGTGAGGCTGACCGTCGCCATGGCAGCAGAGTTGGGGGGGTGGGGGTGGTCATAGCAACAGTCTCTGTGGGAACAGACGTCTTGATTGCGTCGCTGTGTGTGTGTAAATGACTGGCCTGTAATCACTGTAACACACACCCACCCTGAAGATCCGGTATCAGCCAGGAGCGGATATTACACACACACACACACACACACACACACACACACACACACACACACACACACACTCACTCATAATCAGTGCACAGACGGGATATCAGTGCTGTGGCATTTAATATATTGGCTTTCATCTTCATTGGTGCATTTCTGATCAAAATCAATCTTTCCGGGAACTGAATTACCTTCTTGTATCATATGAGCTGTTATCAGGTTTTCAGTTCAGCGTGTGGATGAATGTGGACGTGGATTCGTCTGGATTATTTATTGGTTAACTCTACTAGTTTTCCAGTGGCTGACTACAGTTAATGTTCAACGTTTTTATTCAACATATTAAAGGCGTTTGATCAAATATTTGCTCACTGGTTGATTTTTCACTTGTGTAATTCTAGGATAAGTATTTGTATATTTTTAACACACAGTATTCATCAGTAGCTATTTTAGATCTTGACAAAGCTGGAAAAAGTTATATTCGTGGGGTAGATTTTCCCTTGAGTTTTCCTGATCTTCAGCAGGAAGTTTGACGCTCAAACACTCCGATGATGTTGACACTGACCAGCAGCTTTATGGGAGCTTTATCCCATATCCCCGGTTAACCTTGTGATCCCACACATGTCAGCGTGTCGGGATGCCATGTGCTGCCGTGTGAAGAATCGCCTGAGGTGGAAGGATTTTAATTTAGTGTGTGTGTGTGTTTGTATCTACTAAATTGTTCAGGGTTTGCAGCTCTGTAGGATAATGTGTCTGCTTGTATTAAATCAACACACATTTGCACTATTCACCCTGAAATTCTCCAAAAATAACTTTCGTTTGCATTTACATTTATTCATGTTTTGTAGCAAGTAGCAAGATTTTAAAATCTATACGATGTTTAATAGGGAGCCAATGTAATGTTAGCCCAGTTCTGTCAACATTACATTGGCTCCCTATTAAACATCGTATAGATTTTAAAATCTTGCTACTTACTTATAAAGCTCTAAATGGTTTAGCTCCCCAGTACCTAAGTGAGCTCTTAATGCATTATAGTCCTTCACGTTTATTGCGATCTCAGAATTTAGGCCAGTTGATAATACCCAGAATATCAAAATCAACTGAAGGCGGCAGATCATTTTCCTATTTAGCACCTAAACTCTGGAACAATCTTCCTAGCATTGTTCGGGAAGCAGACACACTCTGTCAGTTTAAATCTAGACTAAAAACACATCTCTTTGCTCTTGCATACACATAACACATTATCAATACATTAACATTTTTCAAATCCGTTAAAGGATTGTTACGCTGCAATAATTAGGTCGGCCGGAACCGAGAACATTTCCTATAACACTAGATATACCTGTACATCAGAACAAGAATGGCATCTACGCTAATATCTGTCTCTCTGCTTATCCTGAGGTTTGCCGGGTGCTGGATCCAGGCCGTATCCAGGTCAGATGGAGAACCTGCCTCTGGACCTGACTACAACGTAGCCCAGGATCCCCGTATCCGCTTACATATATTTATATATAATCGATTTTTAATCTCTATAATAAAAATGTACAATTCAGATTTTGATCTCCATATACATTTACATATATATATCTTCCAAGGGGTTTTTTCCCTCCTAGGACTTTTTTCCCAGTGCTAGCACGCTGGGTTTTTTTCCTAGGGGGTTTTTTCCACCCCTGGAAGTCAGCCGACATTGGCTTAATGTAGCACCATCTTGTATATGTTACATATTACCACGCTTGTTTGTACAGTTTTAACCACTTCCCTTTTTTTCTGTGCTTCTAATATGTAAAGCTGCTTTGAAACAATTACCAATTGTAAAAGCGCTATATAAATAAATTTGACTTGACTTGACTTTTGTGTCATCAGCAATTCCAATCTCACTTCTCACTAGGTTTGTAACTAATTTGCATAAAGACAGCTCATTGGCTGCTATCGAACAGTGTCTCTTTGCCCCGCCCACAATCACTGTAGTTGTATCTGAGACTGGAAGAGTTCGTGTCGAGAAGACGCTGTTTTCTGCTGCCAAATCAAATCCACTTTGATGAAATTGATACGGTAAAACCGACGCCATTGTTACTGTTTGAATCACTGTGAATCAAGCTGAGATTCAGATATGATAATGAGCGTTTGGTTTCTGACCAATCAGAGCAGAGCAGCTCTCAGAAAGGCGGGGTTTAAAGAGACCGAATCCTTGATTCGAAGCGTTTCAGACACTGAGAGAAAAGAGCTGATGCTGCAGTGGATATTATGAGAAAATTAAAGTGTTTTTGACCTTGGAAACAACATTAGGAAACTTTTAAAATAGCATAATGGGGGCATGTTAAAATTATTTGTAACTCACAAATGGCTGTTCTACTCATTAAAAAATTTTAGAGCTTGACACAACTGGAAAAATGTATATTCATTATGGACATTTCCATGACTTTTTAAAGAGTTTATTAATTTCCATGACTAGAAATCACACTTTTCCCTCATATATCCTTTAGTGAGTCTGTTTTCAGTTGCAGTTTTTAGTTTTTAAAAGAGTCATTGTAATAAATAAATGAAAATCCAGTTTGTGAATGGCAGCGCCTGAGTGTTCAGTTTGGAAATTATGCTAATGTGCAACCTTCATTTTTCTGGAGTAAAGTTCATCGGATTGAAGTGTTTTGACTGGTTCATCAGTGTTGTGCGTTCAGTCTCGTATCAGATGGTTCTCATACGCTGCTCTATTCATAACATCACAGCCTGATAACAAATACGACGTTGTTTTCTTGCCAACACGTTGGGTCTGCTAATAAGATTAGCGAGCACAAAACGTTAGCATGTCTTCCTCTTTCTGTCTGTCTCGCCCTCCCTCACGTGTCTTTGTCCTTCTGATAACAATGCCTTCATTGAGCAGCGTTTCTCAGCCTTCACTGAAACTGTCATTATCCCGGTTCTCAGAAGAGAATGTCTCAAAGTTAGAAACAAACGTTCTACCAGTAACGTTAATAGAACGTTCGTTCAGAGTTATCTGGTCTGTAATAACGGTTGCACAAAACATTATTTATACAATATTCATGGAATGTTTTTTAGTGGATCTAACATTTTCTAAAGTAACATTCCCACAATGTTTGAAAAGTTTCCTTTGGTAGTTAGTTTAAATCAGTGTTGATGGATGGATTTCTCATGTAACACTCTCTGAGTAATCGTTTACTGACTTGTTGTGACCCAGGAAGAGTTTATTTACTCAGTCGTGAGGCAGTGTTTACTTAGTAACGTCCTGAGAGCTGATAAAAGTTGAACATGCAGCTTGTTTATGTCGTCAAGGTCTGACATGTTTAGACTGACGTTCTGCTGTTATATCAGGCCAATCCTGGTGTTTTGGCTTCATCCTAATCCACCTTCTGTACTAAACCTGACCTTCACCGGTGGTGGGAACGGATTTTGAATTTGTTCCTTGTCAGGCCTTTTATATCTCTGATTTTAAAGGTTATCTGTGATTATAATTTCACTTTTTTAACTTTAGTTAGTGTGTAATGTTGCTGTTTGAGCATAAACAACATCTGCAAAGTTACGACGCTCAAAGTTCAAGCGATTGTTGTCATGCCGTCATTTTACGCCGGACTGCTTCACAAACGAGGGTCAATTCAACACAAAAGATGAACATGACGGCACATGCTAGTGGATGAGTTGAATCAACTCCACAGCAACTACATCAATTTATCCATTAACCATTCAGAAACGTCTAAAAGTTGTAACTTCTTCCTGAGTCTCTCCATCAGTGTCGACTCCGGTTTGAACAATGTAAGGCTGAACACTTTCGTCATTTTGGCTGCGCGAGATTCTCCAGCTTTGTTGTTGTTGAGCTGTTAAAGCTCCGCCCTCTTCTGGAAAGGGGGCCGGCAGCTCATTTGCATTTAAATGGACAGCTCATTTGCATTTAAAGGGACACAAACTGCGTGTTTTTGCTCACACCCAAATAGGGGCAAATTAATAAGCTGCTATTAAATGATCTGTGGGGTATTTTGAGCTGAAACTTCACAGACACATTCTGGAGACACCAGAGACTGATATTACATCTTGTGAAAGGGGCATTATAGGTCCACTTTAAGGCTGCAGATGTTTCAGTTTGGTGACAGTTGTGGTTTTGTTCTGCTCGCAGGTGCCGTCAGACTCCAGTACCGGACTGCTGGCCGAGCCGCAGGTCGCCATGTTCTGCGGGAAACTCAACATGCACATCAACGTTCAGACCGGAAAATGGGAACCCGATCCGTCTGGAACAAAGAGCTGCATCGGAACAAAAGAGGGAATTCTGCAGTACTGCCAGGAGGTGAAGATCGACAGATAGATAGATAGATAGATAGATAGATAGATAGATAGATAGATAGATAGATAGATAGATAGATAGATAGATAGATAGATAGATAGATAGATAGATAGATAGATAGATAGATAGATAGATAGATAAAGTGCATATGTTCTGAATGCATCACATATAAAAAGCACTAAGCATGAGTGTTTCGTCTGTCATGTTCAGGTGTATCCAGAGCTTCAGATCACGAATGTGGTGGAGGCCAATCAGCCCGTCAGTATCTGGGACTGGTGCAAGAAGGGCCGCAAGCAGTGCCGCAGTCACATGCACATCGTGGTGCCCTACCGCTGCCTGGGTGAGTGAGTTCGGTCACACTCTGCGTGTCGGTCATCATCACGTCCTCTCTGTGCTCATCATGTGCCGTTTCTCTCTCTGTCAGTGGGAGAGTTCGTGAGCGACGCTCTGCTGGTTCCCGATAAGTGTAAGTTCCTGCACCAGGAGCGCATGGACATGTGTGAGAGTCACCTGCACTGGCACACCGTTGCCAAAGAGGTCAGAAACCACACAACACACTCTTAATACACACTGCTGCCTAATTAATTAGTGTCGTATGGATTATATGAGGGCAAACCGTACAGAATGTTCATACCAGGAGTGAAATGATGTTGAGAGAGATGATCTATTACATTAACTAAATATCTAATGTACAGTACAGTCCAAAAGTTTGGAACCACTAAGATTTTTAATGTTTTTTAAAAGAAGTTTCGTCTGCTCACCAAGGCTACATTTATTTAATTAAAAATACAGTAAAAACAGTAATATTGTGAAATATTATTAGAATTAAAATAACTGTTTTCTATTTGAATATATTTCACAAAGTAATTTATTCCTGTGATCAAAGCTGAATTTTCAGCATCGTTACTCCAGTCTTCAGTGTCACATGATCCTTCAGAAATCATTCTGATATGATGATCTGCTGCTCAAGAAACATTTAATGTGTACAAAATATTTGTGTACAATATTTTTTTTTCAGGATTATTTGATGAATAGAAAGTTCAAAAGAACAGTGTTTATCTGAAATCTAATAATTTGTAACATTATAAATGTCTTTACTGCCACTTTTGATTGATTTAATGCATCCTTGCTGAATAAAAGTATTCATTTCTTTAATTTCTTTTCAAAAAAATACAAATAAAAATTCTTACTGACCCCAAACTTTTGAACGGTAGTGTATAATGCTACAGAAGCTTTGTATTTCAGATAAATGCTGTTCTTTTGAACTTTATATTCATCAAGGAATCCTGAAAAAAAAAAAGTACACAACTGTTTTCAACATTGAAAATAATCAGAAATGTTTCTTGAGCAGCAAATCAGCATATTAGAATGATTTCTGAAGGATCATGTGACACTGAAGACTGGAGTAATGATGCTGAAAATTCAGCTTTGCATCACAGGAATAAATTACTTTGTTAAATATATTTAAATAGTACACAGTTATTTTAAATTGTAATAATATTTCACAATATTACTGTTTTTACTGTATTTTAATAAAAAAAATGTAGCCTTGGTGAGCAGACGAAACTTCTTTTACAAACATTAAAAATCTTAGTGGTTCCAAACTTTTGGACTGTACTGTATTTCTCCTGTCAATAAACGCACATCTTGGTGCTGATTCGGTCTAATGCGTCTCTCCACAGTCATGCGGCGACCGTAGCATGAATCTCCATGATTATGGGATGCTGTTGCCGTGCGGTATCGACCGTTTCCGTGGCGTTGAGTTCGTCTGCTGCCCTGCGGAAGCGGAGAAGGAGTCGGACAGCGCTGCGGTGGAGGAGGATGATTCTGATGTTTGGTGGGGAGGAGCGGAGACAGACTACAGCGAGAACAGGTACATCTTGATCCTCCATACTGGCTCAGAGATCTTATTTGGTGCCTGATAAGAAATCCTCAAATATAGTGAGAGTATATAATCTATGTAACATTAACCCTTAAACGCACACCTCGGGTCTTTAGAGTCCCGGGATGTCATTCACTACCCATTTTATACAGTTAGACATCAACCTTCTTTGTATTCCTGTTAAAACATCTGCTTAAAATACCAGTAGAGTTTTATATCACTGTAGTGTTTAACGTTAGATATTAATCCGGGTCACGAAAGACCCACATATGTAATAATGATTGGTGAAACATTCAGGCTTTTAAGGGTTAACTGAGACCACTAGAGATGTCCATGTTTTAGCTAAATCTGGCACATTTAGATCAGAGTGTTGATTATATGTACTGTCCCTGATGAATATACAAGTACAAAGTCAAAAGAAATATAAATAAAATATATAATGTATAACAGTATTTTTGCTAGCATAATGCAGACATGATTAGCATTTTGCTAACATGTTTTTATCATGTTAACATGAATAACATTTTGCTAACATAATGTTAACACAATTAGTATGGTGATTGTATGATTCTAACATGATTAGCATTTTGTTAGTTTGATGTTAACACAAGTATCATGTTTGTTAACATAATGCTAACACAATTAGCATGGTTATTGTATGATGCTAACATGATTAGCATGTTGCTATCATGTTTTTAGTAAGATGACAGCATGATTAGCATTATGCTAACACAATTAGCATTTTGTTAGCATTATGACACAATCGGATGTTGCTTGCATGTTTTAACAAGATGCTAATATGTTTATCATAATGATAACATGATTGGCATTTCGTTAACATGATGTTTGCATTTTAGTACAAGATGTTGCTATCATGTTTTAACGCGTAGCAAGATGTTGCTAACATGTTGGTATCATGTTTCTAACAAGATTATAGCATTATTAACATTATGTTAACACAATTAGCATGTCGTTAGCTTGATGTTAACACAATTAACATTGTGATTATATGATGTTAACATGGTTAGCATGGTTCTAACAAGATGATTACCATGTTATTAGCATTATATTAACACAGCATGTTTGCTAGCTTGATGTCATGTTGCTAGCATTATAATACAGTTAGCATGTTGTTTGCATGTTTTAGCAAGATTTATAATATGTTTTCATAATGTTAACACGATTAGCATTTCATTAGCATGATGCTAACATTTCATTAGATATTGCGACCATTTGTTAAAATGTCTTTAGCATGTTCTTAGCATGTCTTAACACACATAGGCTGTGCTATGCTATGCTAACATAATTTTGCTTGTGGTTAACATGATTTAGCATGTTAGCATGATGCTTGCACATTTTCACTTGTTGTTCTATATTTAGTTAGCATTTTTAACATGAGGTCATGTTTCTCCAAGTAAGAAAGGATATTAAATAAAAAGATGAAGGATGGGACTTGATATTTTTTCCCCCTCTGATTGAATGGTGACAGTGTCTGAATATGATGGTATTATTATGAAGGATTATAAAGATGCTTTTTGACAAATCAAGTGCATTTTGATGTTTTCCTGCAGCATGACTCGAGACGCAGACGCTGAACCTGCTGTTGTAGAGGATGACGAGGATCCGGACGAGGAAGTGGACGAGGCTGTGGACAACGACCAGGATGGAGACGGAGACGAGGACGAGAAGGAGGATGAAGATGATGAGGTCATCGACGAGCGCCGCGACATCGGCCAGAGCACGAGCGTTGCCATGACGACCACCACGACCACGACAACCGAGTCGGTGGAGGAGGTGGTGCGAGGTGAGCGAGCGCATCCGGTCACATGCTGTTCTCACTAGTGGTCGAGCGATATCGCACAGATATGATTCACGAATGCTTCTGAATGCAGACCTGAGGCTGGTCACTTTTTAAAGAACCCAGACACTCAGGTGCTGCCATCACAACGCTTTCAAAATAAAAGTCATGCACAATGTCAAATTAAAAGTCACATCATTTATTAGGCAGAACTGCATAACAGACAGTAAACGAATAAAGACGCTCAGACACTCAGGCGCTGCCATTCACAATGCTTTCACAATAAAAGTCATGCACAATGTCAAATTAAAAGTCACATCATTTTTTCGATAGAACTGTTAAACAGAGACGGTAAACTATTGAAGATGCTCAGACACTCAGGCGCTGCCATTCACAATACTTTCACAATAAAAGTCCCTCATTATGTCAAAATTAAAATCACATTTATTAGACAGAACTGGTTAACAGAGACAGTAAACTGTTGACGACGCTCGGACACTCATTCGCTGCCATTTGCAACACTTTCAAAATAAAAGTCATGCACAATGTCAAAATAAAAGTCACATCATTAGATTGAACCGTTAAACAGAGATGATAAAGTAATAAAACGCTGATACACTCAGGCGCTGCCATTCACAACGCTTTCAAAATAAAAGTCACGTATTATGTCAAAATAAAAGTCACATCATTTGTTAGGCAGAACTGTTAAACAGAGATGATAAAGTAATAAAACGCTCATACACTCAGGCGCTGCCATTCACAACGCTTTCAAAATAAAAGTCATGCATTATATCAAAATAAAAGTCACATCATTTGTTAGGCAGAACTGGTTAACAGAGATAGTAAACTATGGAAGACGCTCAGACACTCAGGCGCTGCCATCACAACGCTTTCAAAATAAAAGTCCTGCACGCTTACAATAAAAGTCACCCTATTTATTAGACAGAACTGTTATACAGAGACAGTAAACGAATGAAGACGCTCGGACACTCATTCGCTGCCATTCACAACACTTTCAAAATAAAAGTCCCGCACGCTGTCAAAACAGTTGCAGATAATTAAAAACTGCCAAATATCGATATATCGGATCGACCACTAGTTCTCATGTCGTCAGACGCTGCTCTTCATGCGTGTCTGCGTGTGTGTGTCCCGTCAGAGGTGTGCTTTGCGAGCGCAGAGACGGGCCCCTGCAGGGCCATGTTGCCCCGCTGGTATTTTGTGCGCGAGGAGGGCCGCTGTGCGCCCTTCATCTACGGAGGCTGCGGAGGAAACCGCAATAACTTTGAGTCGGAGGAGTACTGTCTGTCTGTCTGCAGCAGCGTGTGTAAGTCACCGACAGAACCGCCACGTGTGCCACTAACACTCCATTCACTCGCACTCATGCCCATTAAACGCCTTGCTTTCTTCAGCGAAACACAACAAGAGACGTTTAGCAAATTAACTGCAATTAACATGCAATAAAGTGTCTAAAAATATTACTATAAGGATATTATTTCCATAATACGTAGAAGTAAGTGTACGTCTTTTTCTCAAGGCTTATGATGCATTTCTGGTGTGTTAATTTTGGAGCTTGATAGACACTATACATCTTCATTTGTGTTTCACTGAAGAAATAAAGTCGGGTTTGGAAGTACATGATGGCGAGTGAATTAATTTTAGCTGAATTATTCCTTCAGTATGAGACTCTTGCTGATCTGCACTGACTGTCAGTTTCTCACAGGCGTTTTCACTTTCACTCTTTCTCACACACACGTGTGTTATTGTCACACGCTCTGTGTGTGTGTGTGTGTGTGTGAGTTTGGCTTTGGCTGCTGATTAACTCGGATCTTCTCACTGGTTTTCTCTCTTGTAACTCAGAGATTCTTCAACTAATTTTGTGAGACTGAAGTGTGTGTTTTTCATTTGCATGCATAAAATCATTTATCTCAATGATTTCACTACAAACCTTGAACTTCCTCGCTTCTCTCTTCATGACTTTATCTGTCAAATGCTGTTTAGACTTTAGTAAGTGTCTTTTAAGTCATGCTTTCAATCAAGTCTTTTAATACGGTAAGTAATGCATCACCAAGAGATAAAAAATTGTGCTTGTCAAGCCATTTCGGGTCGGATTCTGTTGCTTGTTTGAGATGTGAATCATTTACAACAGCATTGTTTTATAGTGTATGAATAAACAGACACATTACAGAGATTATCTGTGACTTAAACACACAAATAAAAGCGTTTTTCTCTCCGGTCCGCAGTGCCGACTCCCTCCTCCAGCCCTCCGGACGCAGTGGACCGGTATCTGGAGACGCCGGCGGATGAGAACGAACACACTCACTTCCTGAAGGCCAAAGAGAGTCTGGAGGCCAAACACCGCGAACGCATGTCTCAGGTTCGACACGCATGCTTTCATTCAGCGAGGATGCATTAAATTCATCAAAAGTGACATTTATAATTACAATAATCATAAATGTTTCTTGAGCATCAAATCATCATATTAGAATGATTTCTGAAGGATCATGTGATACTGAAGACTGGAGTAATGATGCTGAAAATTCAGCTTTGATCACAGGATATAAATTATATTTTACTATATATTCACATAGAAAATAGTTATTTTGAATTGTAATAATATTTCACAATTTTTACTGTATTGTTTATCAAAATAAATTACTTAAAAAATCCTACTAACCCCAAACTTTACTATATAATGTGTGTGAATGAAGATGTTTCTATAGAAATATGGCATTTAATATAACATGATGTCATGTGATTTTGTTCTGTAGGTGATGAGGGAATGGGAAGAGGCAGAGAGACAGGCGAAGAGTTTACCGCGCAATGACAAGAAGGCCGTGATCCAGGTCAGTTCAGTCCTTAATACAACCTTTACCAGGAAGTCATTTTTTAAAAGTGATTTTTAAATTAAATTAAAAGGTTTTTTGTTCAACATTAAGTTATAAACCATTAAAGTCAGCCCTACAATGTTGTTAATCGATGGTATTTGCCTCTATTGAAGACGCCAGCCCACATTTTTTGAACTTGGTTTTAAAATAATTCCTTGTGAACTACATTACCCATGATGCTGTTCAAAAATTCCACCAATCAGAGACTGAGCATGCATAACAAAGGGCTTCCATGAAGCACTCTATTGTAATATGGTTTGATTTTCCATGAGGCTTTGCTTGATTGTCCGTTTTCCCGCAGCACTTCCAGGAGAAGGTGGAGGCGCTGGAGCAGGAGGCGGCCAGCGAGCGTCAGCAGCTGGTGGAGACTCACATGGCGCGTGTGGAGGCGCTGCTGAACGACCGCCGGCGTCTGGCCCTCGAGAGCTACCTGTCCGCCCTGCAGGCCGATCCGCCCCGGGTACACGCCTGTCCTTTAACCTGTTCCACAGATCCACACACGAGCGCAAACGCGTTCAAAAACGTCTCGGTTACGTATGTAACCCTCGTTCCCTGAAGGAGGGAACGGAGACGTACGTCAGTAGTGACCGACGAATTGGGATATCGCTTAGAGAGCCCTATCATCTTCGTGTAAACTAAAACAAGCCAATGGAATTGGCGTGCGATATTTGCATAATGCGCACCGCCCCCGACAGGTGTATATAAATAGGAAGCAGATGCAATCGCACTCTGTTTTTCGCTGAGGAGACAACTGGTGTCCGCACTACAGCGAGGGTACAGAAACTGTGGCGACGGGACGTACGTCTCCGTTCCCTCCTTCAGGGAACGAGGGTTACATACGTAACCGAGACGTTCCCTTTCAGTCGGTCACGTTCGACGTACGTCAGTAGTGACCGACGAATTGGGATCCCAACTAAAGCGCCACAGTTACGAAACCCCTTCCAGTGCCCAGCACAAGCTCAGCCGCCCATAGCACCGGCTGGCGGTGAAGGGGGCGAGCTTACACCGATAGAGTCTACTGCTGTCTAACCACTACCCACTAAGTAAACTAGACACACTGGGGAAGCGAACCCGTAAGGGACGCTGCGGAAACCACTACCTACCCAATGGGGGAGGAGTTTACGTGGGAATACACACATGGACTGGCTCGGGGGGGCAGTACGCATATGGAGTCCCTGGGATGGCTCCACCTGGTTAGGGGGAGACTCATCTGACAGGTGACAGCAGAGCTGGCTCTGCTAAGGGAAAGACACGGACTCGGCCCGTAGGGAGTTTTAAACCGTGGAAAATACACATATGGGACCGCTCACGTAGAGGGGTCACGACATATGGGCCCCAGCCAACAGACAGCGTCAGCGACGGATGTAGGCCTAGCATCAGACACTCCGCAATGTCCGAGCCGAAGGGGGAGGCGGAGGAACTCGACAGGGTTCGCCAAGCGGGGAACACGACTGGAGTGAAAGTATGCACGTATCCGGCCAGTGGCGGGAATGGCATTGCAAGCCGACACTTAGAGTGGGTACAACACGTCTACCGACTAGTGGATGCGAGTACACGTGAGGATACCGGCTCTACACGTAGGCTATAAAACCTAGCGAACGTGTTTGGTGTCGCCCAGCCCGCAGCTCTACAGATATCTGTCAGCGAGGCGCCATGAGCCAGCGCCCAGGAAGAGGCCACCCCTCTGGTGGAGTGGGCTCTCAACCCGAGCGGGCAAGGCACGCCCTGGGATTCGTACGCCAAGGCGATGGCATCCACTATCCAGTGGGCCATCCTCTGCTTGGAGACAGCCTTTCCCTTCTGCTGGCCTCCGTAACAGATGCAGAGCTGATCTGAGGTCCTGAAGCTTCGCGTTCTGTCCACGTAAACGCGCAGAGCGCGGACGGGACAGAGCAAAGCTAGGGCTGGGTCTGCCTCCTTCGAGGGCAGCGCTTGCAGGTTCACTACCTGATCTCTGAAGGGAGTGGTAGGAACCTTGGGCACGTATCCAGGCCGGGGTCTCAGGATGACGTGAGAAGCACCGGGCCCGAATTCTAGGCACGTTTCGTCGACCGAAAATGCATGCAGATCCCCTACCCTCTTCAGGGAAGCCAATGCAACCAGAAGAACCGTCTTAAGAGACATTAGTTTCAGGTCGACTGATTGCAAAGGTTCGAAGGGATGACCCCGGAGAGCTGTGAGAACCAGGGTCAAATCCCAAGAGGGTACGGAGGAAGGGCGAGGAGGATTCAGTCTCCTGGCCCCCCTCAGGAATCTGACGATCAGATCGTGTTTCCCCAGGGACTTACCCTCAACTGCATGGTGATGTGCGGCAATGGCGGCAACATACACCTTGAGGGTGGAGGGAGACAGCCTTCGCTCCAACCCATCTTGCAGAAAGGAAAGCACGGATCCGACCGAACATGATCGGGGGTCCTCTCGGCGAGAGGCGCACCATTCGACGAACAGGTTCCACTTCAGCGCGTAGAGATTCCTAGTGGAAGGAGCTCTAGCGGAAGTGATGGTGTCTACGACCGCTTGCGGGAGATCACTCAGAACCTCCGCATCCCGTCCAGGGACCACACGTGGAGGTTCCACAGATCGGGACGCGGGTGCCACAGGGTGCCCCGTCTCTGAGTCAGGGGGTCCTTCCTCAGAGGAATCGTCCAGGGAGGTGCTGTCACGAGGAGAATGAGGTCTGAGAATCAGGTCCGAGTGGGCCAGTACGGAGCCACTAACAGAACCTGCTCCCCGTCCTCCCTGACCTTGCACATGAGTTGTGCGAGAAGGCTCACTGGGGGAAACGCATGTTTGCGCAGACCCGGGGGCCAGCTGTGTGCCAGGGCATCCGTGCCGAGCGTGCCGCCGGTCAGGGAATAAAACCACTGGCGGAGGGCAGTTTCCGGGGAGGCAAGCAGGACTACCTGGGCCTCGCCGAAACGCTGCCAAATCAGCTGGACCGCCTGGGGGTGGAGCCGCCACTCGCCCGCAAGTAGATGCTGCCGTGACAGCTCGTCGGCTGCACGGTTGAGCACACCTGAGACACGAGTGGCCCGAAGGGACCTCAGATCCTTCTGACTCCACAACAAGAGATGGCGGGCGAGTTGCAACATGCGACGGAAGCGTAGACCACCTTGACGGTAGGTGTACGCAACGGCCGCAGTGCTTAGTGAGCGGACTAGAACGTGCTTGCCTGACAACAGCTCCTTGAAGCGGGCCAGCGCAAGACGAACCGCTAGCAACTCGAGGCAATTGGTATGCCAATGCAGCTGAGGCCCCGTCCAAAGACCTGTCACTGCATGCCCGTTGTACGTGGCCCCCCATCCCGTGGCAGAGACATCTGTGGAGACCACAGCGTGCCTGGACACTCGTTCGAGGGGTACTCCGGCCCACAGGAACGAAGGGTCCAACCACCGGACAAGGGTGCGACGGCAGCTCGGTGTCACGGGGACACGGAGCGTGCCGCACTGCCACGCCCATCTCGGGACCCGGCCGCGGAGCCAGTGTTGAAGCGGTCTCATATGAAGCAATCCGAGCGGCGTTACCACGGCTGCAGATGCCATATGCCCCAGGAGCCTCTGAAAATCTTTCAGTGGAGCCGCTGTCCTGCACTTGAGCGAGCTCAGGCAGTTCAACACCGACTGGACGCGCACCTCGGTGAGACGCGCAGTCCGTGCGACCGAGTCTAGCTCGAGATCGAAACAAGAGATCCTCTACCCGGGGGCGAGTTTGCTCTTGTCCCAGTTGACCTGAAGACCCAACCGGTTGGGAGCTACAACCATGTCGGGTAGGACTTTGTACTGACATGCCCGACCCTTGAACGCAGACCGACCTAGGAAGGGTCTGCGTCGAGGCAGAATCGAGACATGAAAGTATGCGTCCTTCAGGTCTGTGCTGCAAACCAATCCTGGGGACGGTCCAGGATTGGCCGTAGCCCACCGCCCTTTTACGGTACAATGAAGTAGGGGCTGTAAAACCCCGACTTCATATCGGCTGGAGGGACCGGCTTGATTGTACCCTTCGCCAGGAGGACAGCAATCTCCACCCGGAGAACAGGAGCACTGTCCAACGACACCGGAGTGAAGTGGACAGCCCTGAAGACCGGGGACGCCGGGCGAACTGAATCGCATAGCCGAGTCTGATAGTACGAATGAGCCAACTGGACAGGCTGGGGAGCGTGCTCCACGCTTCCAGACACTGAGCCAGCGGGACCAAAGGCACCACAGACGCACCGGGGGTGGGGCAGCAAGGCAGAGAGGGACCCGACTCGGACGGCTTGAGGGCGGCCCGGAGTGGGGTCGGACTCTGCGAGGCAGCAGTGTGCATGGGAGACGGCGCACGGGACGCGGTCTGCACCAACACACTGCCACCTGCTGGCGAATGGGGAGGGAGCTGACAGCAGCGAGGCGGAGCCTGGCACACTGGCAGACACCCCTTGTTGTGACCTGGAGTTTGAGGAAACTGCTCTTTTTGTGGCAAAGTGGGTACCGCTGGACTCCGGAGAGCCAGCGGCGGTAGATGGACAGCCGCCACAAAATCCCCCCGGCCCTCCTCCGGGGGTGGGAGAGCAGATGGAATACTCTCCCAAAGGGCAGGAACCTTCCGCTCCAGGTCGCCCGTCTCAGGGCCGAGTTTTCCCCAACCGCTTGCCACCTGGCTGGCAGAGACGGGCTGGGCACCACGTCCGCGCACGGCACCCTGCTGTTTGGCTGGTGTAGGCTGCTGCTTTGCCAACTTAGCAGGGGCGGAGGAAGACGCAGGCGGGCGCCCTCGGCGACGAGCGGGCTGAGGCTGAGCCACGGGCGGCTGGGTGGAGGCAGCAGCGGACCGCCGTGGCATGACATGTCTGATAGCCTCAGCCTGCTTCTGTGCAGCGGAGGACTGTTGGGCACAGTTCTCCGCCGCGTCGCCGAAAAGGCCGACCGGAGACACGGGGGAATCCAGGAACCGATGTTTGTCGGTCTCCCTCATGTCTGCCAAGGTCAGCCAGAGGTGGCGTTGCTGGGCTACCAGAGTAGACATCGCCTGGCCAACAGAACGCGCTGTCACCTTCGTTGCCCGGAGGGCAAGGTCAGTGGCAGCGCGCAGCTCCCCAAGCAGCTGTTGGTCAGGACCTTCCTGGGGCATCTGCGACAGCGCTTTTGCCTGATAGACCTGCAAAAGGGCCATCGCGTGCAGGGCAGAGGCAGCCTGCCCACAGGCACTGTAAGCTTTCTCAGTCAGACCGGCTGAGAATTCACAGGCCTGGGACGGGAGACGCGGCTCACCGCGCCAGCCAGCGGCCGTTGGACACAACTGCGTCGCAACAGACCGCTCGACTGGCGGACGCCCGCCGTCCAGGGAGGTGAAGGCGGACGAGGGACCAGGCCCTTTACGAGCCCCATGCGGAGCTTGCCAAGACCTGGTCACCTCATCGTGTACTTCCGGGAAGAAAGGCATTGGGGCGGGACGCTGGATTTGACCAGCGCGACCCCCCGCCAAGTACCAATCGTCCAACCGAGATGGGCCGGGACAGGGTGGAGGGTTCCACTCAAGCCCGACGCACAAGGCGGCCCGGGAGAGCACAGCCGTGAGCTCGGGATCCGACTCGGGCAACGCTACCGTCCCGGGCGGCAGCGCGTCCGAATCCTCCCCCGAGGACTCAGGCTCACCTTCCGATGCAGCGATCGACATCCGATCCGCCGCCAGCACACCAAAGGTAACGGCTGGACAGTCCGTAGAGGGCCCAGCGGAAACCAACGGTGGCACGATGGGTTGCGGTGCTGATGAGGCGGCAGGGGCCCGAGGAGCGTTTCCGCTCGGCGGGGAAGCCCTGACCGTAATCCTCCGGTCACCCTTCCTATACAGCGCCGTACCGTCATTCCGGTTCCCGGGGCCGGAAAAAAACGGTCGTACGCGGCATAGGAGAGGGGACCCCCGCTTCCTGAGACTTCAGGAAGGAGAGTCTCGACCTCAGCATCGCGATAGTCATGTTCCCGCAATGGGAACATGAACCATCCACAAAAGCTGCTTCAGCGTGCAGAATGCCCAAACACGAGATGCAACGATTGTGCCCATCAGCAGGGACCAGGGAACGACCGCACCCATTAACGCACAGACGAAATGACATACTGTCAGGGTTCGTCTGTAAAGCTCTTTTAGAAGGGGAAGTCAACTCACTCGTGCTGAAGCACCCAGGGAGCGACGCGATGTGTCAGGTACACCACTCCCTGACACACCGAGGAACCGGCCCAAATCGCTACACACGCACACACTCTTTGTGTTGCTGTGAAAACAGCAGTTTTCGAGCTTATAGCTCAGCTCCTCGGAGACTCGCGGCCTCGCTGAACGTGCCCTTTCACCAGCACTGAAAGCTCGCTGTAAATCCTCTTCTGAGGCAATGTTTTAGAATAAAACAAACGAAGAAAGGAGTCTTCTAAAACAGGACACCAGTGAATGGCTCCGAAGCGAAAGACAGAGTGCGATTGCATCTGCTTCCTATTTATATACACCTGTCGGGGGCGGTGCGCATTATGCAAATATCGCACGCCAATTCCATTGGCTTGTTTTAGTTTACACGAAGATGATAGGGCTCTCTAAGCGATATCCCAATTCGTCGGTCACTACTGACGTACGTCGAACGTGACCGACTGAAAGGGAACTTACATGCACCATACACTAGCGTTCAAAAGTTTGGGGTCGGTTGAAAGAAGTCTCTTCTGTTCACCAAAGCTGCGTTTGGTTGATTAAAATACATGAAAAAAATCTTAAATATTATTACAATTTAAAATATCTGTTTTTTGTGTGAATATATAGTAAAGTGTAATTTATTCCAGTGATCAAAGCTGAATTTTCAGCATCATTACTCCAGTCTTCAGTGTCACATGATCCTTCAGAAATCATTCTAATATGATGATTTGCGGCTCAAGAAACATTTCTGATTATCATCAATGTTGAAAACGGCTTCATATTAAAAAAAAAAAAAAAGAGTGTTCAAAAGAACAATTTTTCATTTTTATTTTATTTTATTATTTATTTTATTTTATTATTGTATTGTATTTAATCTTATTTTATTTTCATTTTATTATTTTATTTTATTTCTTATTTTATTTTACTTTATTTTTTTAAAATCTTATTTATCTTATTTAATTTAATTTATCCTTCCATCCATTCTCCACACCAATTGAATTGAATTGAATTGAATTTAATTTAATTTAATAATTAATAATTAATTACAGTTTTTGATACACTCACACCCAAACTGGGTGACCATATTTTATATATATATATATATTTATTTATTTATTTATTTATTTATTTTTATTATTTTTATTTAATTTATCCATCCATCCATTCTCCACACCACTTTAATTTATTTTAATTTAATTATTTTACGAATAAAAGTGTTTGATTAAATACACTCCTCAAATTGCGTGACATTTTATTTTATGTTATTATTTTATTTTATCCATTCATCCATTCTCCACACCACTTTAATTTTTTTTTTATGATTTTATTGTATTTATTTTTATTTCTTATTTTATTTTACTTTACTTTTTTTAAAATCTTATTTATCTTATTTTATCTAATTTACCCTTCCATCCATCTATTCTCCACACCAATTTTTAATTTAATATATTATTTTAATTTAATTTAATATAATAATTAATTCAATTTAATTTAATAATTAATTTCATTTATTAAAGTTTTTGATTAAATACACTCACACCCAAAGTGGGTGACCATATTTTTTTTTTGTTAAATTTTATTTAATTTTATTTAATTTAATTTTATTTTATTTTATTTTATTTTATTTTTATTTTTATTTTATTTTATTTATCCTTCCATCCTTTCTCCACACCACTTTAATTTAATTTAATTTAATTTAGTAATTTAATTTAATATTTATTTGAAATAGAATCTTTTGTAACATTATAAATGTCACTTTTGATCAATTTAATGCATCCTTGCGGAAGAAAAGCATTAATTTAATAACCCCAAACTTTTGAACAGTAGTTTATACATTCACACAAAACACTGCTTATAAAAAATAGTAAAAACACTGAATTATTTAATTAAAACAGATCTGAAAGCAAAATATTAACTGAACACTGAAATGCCACACAGGAAGTCAAATGAATCTGTGAATCTTTTCTGAAACTCACATGAACTGATTCACTACATGAATCACGGTTCAGGAGTAACAAAATAAAACAAATGAATGTAAAATAAAGTTTTAGTTTAGTCTTGTTTTAAGTTTGCATTAAGATTTAGATTTACACATTTAATTCTGATATAGTAATTAATTAAATTGAATTGATTATGGAGGATTTTAACTGTCAAGATGATTGACACACAAAAGCTGTACATACTTTTAGGGCGTAGTGTAAGTAGGTGAATTTGGATGCAGCGTATAGATGCACAAATCATATTACTTATGAATGGGAGAAAGAAAGTGCATCCGTGTGCATTAATTTCCCGTCTTCCTCTTCTCAGCCGCGGCATGTGTTCAGCCTGCTGAAGAAGTACGTGCGCGCCGAGCAGAAGGACCGACAGCACACGCTCAAACACTTCGAACACGTGCGCATGGTCGACCCCAAGAAGGCTGCGCAGATTCGGCCGCAGGTACGTGACGCTCGCTGTGACGCATAATAACCAGCAGAAATATCACATTATTCACAGTCGGTGTTCTTGTGCTTTTCCCAAGTACAGTATGTTTTATGTTAATAATTTTTTTTTTTTCTCCCATATTTGACGAGGCCAGTATAAATGTAAAGTTAACACTTCAGGCCCCATCATGCTTCATTTTAGTTTTATTAATATTTTGAATTAACTTTTATTTTTATCATTTTAGTTTACATGTTTTTTTGTTTTTTTTTAAATATTGCAATTAATGCTTCTCATTTTCATTAGTTCATGTTAACTAAAGTAAAAAAATGAAACTTGACTGATGTAATACTGATAAAGATATTTTATTTTTTATTTCATTTTATATCATGCTTTTGTTGAGTGAGATTGATCAGTGGAGAGAGTAATTGTGAACTAGTTAACCTAGTGAAGTTTTGTGTGTCTGAGGTTTGAAAACAGTATTTGATGTAAATGTTTAATATGGCCTCTCATGTATATTTCATCTGTACATCAGGATTCCTGCCATTGCTTATTTTTGACCGGCTTGTGTTATCATTTATTTATGTGTTGAGATTTGTTGAATAATTGCATGAATACATGTTTTTGATTAAATACACTCACTCCAAAACTGGGTGACCATATTTTTATTTTATTTTATTTGATTTTATTTTATTTTATTTTATTTTATTTTTTTAATTAATTTATTTATTTTTAGATCTTACTTATCTTATTTTATTTTATTTATCCTTCCATCCATTCTCCACAACAATTTAATTTAATTTAATTTAATTAAAGGTTTTGATTAAATACACTCACCATACTTTATTTTTATTTATTTATTTATTTATTTTTATTTATTTAATTTATCAATCCATCTATTCTCCACACCACTTTAATTTATTTTAATTTAATTATTTTACGAATATAAGTGTTTGATTAAATACACTCCTCAAATTGCGTGACATTTTATTTTATTTTATTATTTTATTTTATCCATTCATCTATTCTCCACACCACTTTAATCTAATTTTATTTTATTATTTTATTGTATTTAATTTTATTTTAATTTTATTATTTTATTTTATTTCTTATTTTACTTTATTTATTTTTTTAAATCTTATTTATCTTATTTTATTTAATTTACCTTTCCATCCATCCATTCTCCACACCAATTTAATTTCATTTCATTTCATTTCATTTAATATAATAATTTCATTTAATTTAATAATTAATTTAATTAAAGTTTTTGATTAAATACACTCACAACCAAACTGGGTGACCATATTTTATTTTTATTTTATTTATTTATTTTATTTTATTTATTTATTTTTTAAATTTAATTTATCCATCCATCTTTTCTCCACACCACTTTAATTTATTTTAATTTAATTATTTTACGAATATAAGTGTTTGATTAAATACACTCCTCAAATTGCGTGACATTTTATTTTATTATTTTATTTTATCCATTCATCCATTCTCCACACCACTTTAATTGAATTTAATAATTTAATGTAATTTAAAACTGTTTAACCACATTTTCAGCACATTATTACAAACTATTATATTATAAACCATTAAACTATTCGTCACTCTATTGGAATGAATGATTAGTTGACTGACTGATGTAGAGCGTTTTAAATCAGTCACATGTTGCCTATGTAGGCCATAAACAGCAAGCTAGTTTACTTAGTTTTTTATATCGAAGCTGTTGATTGAAGCCGGTGAAGATGAGCACACTGTGAGTTAGCTGGATCTTGAAGAAGATGAAAAGCTCATTGACCTTTGACCTCTGACCTCAGGTGCTGACCCATCTGCGTGTGATCGAGGAGCGGATGAATCAGTCTCTCGGGCTGCTGTACAAGGTGCCGGGAGTCGCTGATGATATCCAGGACCAAGTCGGTGAGTTACAATAGAAACAGATGGCTCATGATCACTGCATGATGTTATTTAGGAAAGAGAGTCATAAGTGGGAATGATGACGAACTGTTTCACATTTGAATATAACGATGGAGTGACGTGGACAGTCAGATGTCGTATACGGTCTGATCTCACGTGCCCTTCATCGACTGGCGTTTATCTGTGGCGTGCGTCACTGCACCATCTGTGAGCCGCGGCCGCTTGCTCTCTGGCTTCAGTCCTGCGTTCGGCAGCAGCTCGTCTGTCATTAAGTGTGTCTATAATTAAAGCTCTGATCAGCATGGAGTTTCCTCTGTAATCCGGTCGTATCCTCATCATCTCTCTCTTTCTGATGTCTGCAGTTTCTTCTCTTTCATTTGCTCACCGCATCGTTTTCTGCCCATCATCAAACTCCCCTTCAGCATTAAAATAAGTTTATTTTTGTCAAAACATGCCTTTAAGTTTAACTAAAAAAAAAATCTAAAAATGTAAATATTTTACGTTTAAAATATTTAAATATAAAACCATAATAATCATATTGGAATAGCTTTAAAATTTGTATATATGTTTTTTTTTTTACTTTTTTACAATAAAAATAATTTCCTTTTATTTTTTGACAGATAACAAAGGACAAAAACATTTTCCCACTTAAAATATAATTGGTAAAAAAGTCTAGTTCTCATTACTGAAAAAAAATAAATAAAATAAAATTAAAAAAAAAAAAAATATATATATATATATATATATATATATATATATATATATATATATATATATATATATATATATATATATATATATATATATATATATATACTGAATTGTAATATTAAGTATTGCATTAATCTTTTACTGTAATATAGTAAAAATGACAACAAAATCAAATCTTGTGGGAAAAATCATGAGAAAATTATAAAAATAATTATCATTTGTTTTGTTATTATAATTATATAATAATAATAATAATAAAGAAAAAAAATAAAAATGCAACATTAATATTGATAAACATAATTTTATTATAACAAGAAAACGTTCCTATATGAAACAAAATGAGTAATAAATAAAAAATAAAGTTTTCTTGTTTAGATAGTTATTCAAACTTTGAATGAATGAATAAATTAATTAATTGAAATTATATAAACAGACATAAAAAAAATAATTAAAAATGACAAAAACACAACAAAATTACTAAACCATTAAGCAAAAATGAAAAATATAAAACTTGATTCAAAATATTAATAAACACTATCATTATAATATTAAAAATGTTGTCAAGGAATTTCTTTAGTTTAACTAATTACTAAAATAACTGAAACTAAAACGAATAAAATGAATAGAAATTAGACATTTAAAAAAACAAACAGAAAAAGTGACAAATTCAACAAAATCAATAAAACTTATGAAAACTGAAAAATAAAATTAATTATATAAAAATGTGTTTAAAAAATATAGAATTAAAATGAAAATGGAAAAACTATCATAATATTCAAAATGTTGTAAATTATAATAAAAAGGAAAAAATCTCATAAATCCTCATTGTTGTTTTTGGATAAACAATTATGCCAACATTGTTTTAATATAGACCTGCATTCCCACACATTATTAGCGGTCATTAGTCTGAAGCTGTGTGTGTGTGTGTGTGTGTGTGTGTGTGTGTGTGTGTGTGTCTCAGAGCTGTTGCAGCGCGAGCAGCAGGAGATGTCGGCTCAGCTGGCGAACCTGCAGAGCGATGTGCGGGTCAGTTACGGTAACGACGCCCTGATGCCCGACAGCACCGCCAGCCTGGACCTGCTGCCCGCTGAGGACACGCAGGGCTTCGGCTTCATTCACCCCGAGAGCTTCAACCAGCCCAACACACAGAACGAAGGTATGAGCTGGACGTATCCCAGCAGCCCTGGCTGCCTCAAGAACACCATATGGCAGCAGATCTGACATCCGCCGTCACAGGAACACAGAGATCTGCTGCCTCAAATTAGCAATTCATTAACATGCTGCTCAAACCCTAACATTAGTTAATGCATTAACTATCAATGAGTAATATCTTTTACAGCATGTATTAATCTTTGTTAATGAACAAAATAGAGTATCAAAGGTGCAAGTGTTTAGTTTTTGTCAATCAAAAGGCAGATTAAGTTGGCAAAACAGCCACTTTTCTTCAAAGCTCACATTGTTTTGATGTTCGTATGAAGTGAATCGGTAACTGACGACTCGGGTCTCTCTGCAGTTGAGCTGGTAGATGCCCGACCCGTCGCAGACCGAGGCCTCCCGACCCGACCAGGTACATGTGAGGATGAAATGTGTATCTGCTCATTCAGTTACTCTACAACTGTAATTTTGTTGCAATAGCTTACACACAGCACAGGGAGGCGTTATTTGAAACTTTGAACTACAGTAAGTAGGCTGCTGTCACTTTAAGAGGGAATGCACAGATCCAATATACAGTTACACAATGTGCATTTTCTTTTTACGTTCCAAAATTGACTGTTTACCTGAATACTCGCCAAGACAGGCCTTTTGTCAATTTTGTGTGTATTTGACTGTATAAGCCACGAAAAAGAACTTAATTTGGTACCCGCGAGCTGTTTGAGAAGCGGTTATTGGTGTGAGTGTGAAACCTGTGGGAATGAGTAATATTATGCGCAAAATACCCACAACAAGCTCGTTATCATTCCTACAAGAATGATAACTATATTAGCGTCCACACCAGCGCAAAATATCGTTGTTTATTATAAGGCTAAGTGCGCTGCAATTTTGTTGTCTGTCACTTTAAATGCTGGAGCTTTAATAGCAGGATGGATTCTGATTGGCTGTCAATGTTTTTATCATTCATCAGCTGGAAAAAAATAATTCGGAAAGTGAATCCAATTGAATGCATAATTCAGATTCAATTGGAATTCAGATCACAAATTAGATTGAACACATACTTAAAATTCATTTAAAATCAAATTGAATGCATAATTTGAATTCAGTTCACATCAAATTGAATGCATAATTCAAATTCATTTAAAATCAAATTAAATGCATAATTCAAATTCAGTTGGAATTCAAATCACAAATCAGATTGAACAATTTCAATTTAAAATCAAATTGAATGCATAATTTTAAATTCAGTTAACATCAAATTGAACACATAATTCAAATTCATTTCAAATCAAATTGAACAATTAAAATCAAATTGAACACATAATTCAATTTCAATTCACATCAATTTGAACGCAATTCAAATTTATTTCAAATCAAATTAAATGCATAATTAAAGAAGGATGGATTCTGATTGGCTTTAAATGTTTTTATCATTCATCAGCTGGAAAAAAATCATTCTGAAAGTGAATCAAACTGAATGCATAATTTGAATTAATTTCAAATCAAATTAAACACAATTCAGATTCAGTTGGAATTCAAATCACAAATCAGATTGAACAAATTTAAATGAATTTAAAATCAAATTGAACGCATAATTTGAATTCAGTTCACATCAAATTGAAAATTTTGCATTCAGTTAATATCAAATTGAACGCATAATTCAAATTCAATTCACATCAAATTCACCAATATTCATTTCATATCAAATTGAACGCAAAATTTTCAATTTGATGTGAACTGAATTCAAATTATGCGTTCAATTTGATTTGAAATGAATTTGAATTTTGTGTTCAATCTGATTTGTGATTTGAATTCCAATTGAATCTGGAATATGCGTTCAATTTGATCTGAAATTAATTTGAATTATGCATTTAGTTTGATTCACTTTCAGAATTATTTTTTTCCAGCTGATGAATGATAAAACATTGACAGCCAATCAGAATCCATACTGCTTTAATTATGTGTTCAATATTTTATCATTCATCAGCTGGAAAAAAATAATTCTGAAAGTGAATCAAACTAAATGCATAATTCAAATTAATTTCAGATCAAATTGAACGCATATTCCAGATTCAATTGGAATTCAAATCACAAATCAGATTGAACACAAAATTCAAATTCATTTCAAATCAAATTGAATGCATAATTTGAATTCAGTTCACATCAAATTGAATACATAATTTGAATTCATTTAAAATTAAATTAATCGCATACTTCAAATTCAATTGGCATTGAAATCACAAATCAGATTGAACATAATTCGAATTAATTTCAAATCAAATTGAACGCATAAATCAAATTCAAATCAAATTGAATTGAATTGACGTTCAGTTTTATTTGAAATGACTTTACATTGTTCACAATTTTAATTCACATCAATTTGAACACAATTGGAATTCCTTTCAAATCAAATTAAACGCGTAATTAAAGCAGGATGGATTCTTATTGGCTGTCAATGTTTTTATCATTCAATTGAAAATAAATTGTTCTGAAAGATATTCCAACAATGTCGTTCCTCTGTCGTTATCATTTTAGTTGTGGTATGGACTCTATTCTTTCATATTTAGAGCTATTTTTAAAACTACACCTGTATCGTTATTGTCCTAGGTGTGAACAGGCCTTAATGCAACACCACACTTAAATCTGTATATTATTTGCGATATTTATTTTCCGTCTCTGTGGTTGTTGTCCAGTGTCTGGACTGAAGCCTGACGATGTTCCTGAGCTGCGGATGGAAGCCGAAGAGAGACACAGCGAAGTTTACCACCAGAAACTGGTACCTACATGCTCATAAGTATTATAGCTAAAGAAAACTATTACAGAGTATAGGTTTTCTCGTGTTGTCTTTGTGGCTGTATTAAATGATGCAGTCACCATGGCAACATAACCCCGTTGAGAGGACAGCCGGTGCGACTGTAATCTCGCCGCAGGTGATGCCTCATGTGCTTCTCTTTTGTTTCTGGTGTTCAGGTTTTCTTTGCGGAGGACGTGAGCTCCAATAAGGGAGCTATTATTGGCCTGATGGTCGGAGGCGTTGTCATAGCAACCATCATCGTCATCACCCTGGTGATGCTGAGGAAGAAGCAGTACACGTCCATCCACCACGGAATCATTGAGGTCAGTGAGTTTAGCATGAATTAAATGAGCTGAAATGTTGGAACTTTAGATGGGAGTGAAATGCGAATTGATTTGATTGGCAGGTGGACGCTGCCGTGACCCCGGAGGAACGTCACCTGTCCAAGATGCAGCAGAATGGCTATGAAAACCCCACCTACAAGTTCTTTGAGCAGATCCACAACTGATGGCGTAATGCCCCCCCCACACCTTCCCCTTCCCCTCCTCATTTCCAGACGCTGCAGAAGACACCAGCCGAATCTCACTGCGTCATAAACATCACGCCAGTTATTGGCCAGTTCCCATGACTGTCAATCAAAGACGACCTCCCATTGGCTGGACGAACATTCACATGATCAGATTAGTGCTGTTGGGGTCAGTTTCAGGTTGTCGAAGATTCCGTTTCAAATTTAATGCACAATTCAAATTCAGTTGGAATTCAAATGGCAAATTAGATTAAACACGTAATTCAAATTCATTTCAAATCAAATTGAACACTATTTGAATTCAGTTCACATCAAATTGAGCACAATTTGAATTGTTCACATCAATTTGAACGCATAATTCAAATTCAATTCACATCAAATTGAACATAATTTCAAATTAATTTCAAATTAAAATGAACTCATAATTCAATTTCAAATCACATCAATTTGAACACACTTCAAATTCATTTCAAATCCAATTAAGCGCATAATTCGAATTAATTTCAAATCAAATTGAAGGAATGATTTTGATTCAGTTCAGATGAAATTGAAGGCATGATTCTGATTCAGTTCACATCACAAATCAAGTTGAACACAATTCAAATTCAGTTCAAATCAAATTGAATGCATAATTCGAATTTATATCAAATCACATTGATTGCATAATTCAAATTCAGTTCAAGTCAGATTGAATCCATAATTCAAATCACAAATCCAATTGAATGCACCACTAAAGTTCAGTTCATATTCAAATCACAGTTCAAATTAAATGCATAATTCAAATTTGAATTCACTCCAGATTTTTCAACCACGACCTCCCATTGGCTGGTCGAACATGAACATGATCAGATTAACGTTTTTTTTTTTTTTAGTTTAATGCACATTTCAGATTCAGCGTTTAGGGCCGGCGAGTGACTGGCGCGTCGTGTCCCCTGCACCGTCTGCTCTCACTACTAAATGAGTGAAACACTGGGAGATCTGAAGGGTGAACGTCCGAGACTTCATCCCGTCAGACACGCCTCCTTCCCTCCTCTTCCTCCCTCCTGTCATCGCACACTGACTGCAGCTGCGCTGTGTTTGGTGATCATTAAACCAGTCACAAAAAAATCTAGTGGTAAAATTGATGTCCTTCTGAATGAGATCTTGAAATTGTTTGATTGTTTCTGGTTTGTTTTTCAAGAAAAAAGAATAATTGTTAAAAAAAAAAGAAGAAATTTGCCAAAAAAAAAAGTTTTTTTTTTTTTTTTTGTCAATATTAAAGTAATGCAAAAAAGATTAGTTGTAACTATGTAGTGCATGATAGAAAAAAATTATGGAAAAACTATTTGGATCTTGGTCTTTTCTCACGTAGAGACATTTTAGCAGGGTTAAACAGTAACTTGTGAAAATGTGATTTGAGTTGCACAAAAAAAATGATAAACTCAATTGGCTTCTGCTTTGATACAACTTCGATTTAAACAGATCCATGCTTTTACTTCAATATTTTTTTTATCAGCGGTGGCTGTCGATGTACATTTACTGTCTTTAATGTTTTCGTTCTATGCATTTCAGAGATTTATTTACTCCTTTATAAACAGCTATTTAAGTTTGATTTTCCATTTGACTCGTGGTTGTGTGTTTTTTAAGCGGGTGTTCTGGGGCGGGCGGGTTTTCGAGTCGTTCTCTGTATGTTTGTATCCAGTCTGTTTTGTGTTCTCAGATCACTCTGTGTCCGCAGATGTAGAAAACGTCTCTCTCTTCTTCATTTCTCCTCTCAGTTTTCGTTCTTTGCTGCAGAAACAGATGCAGCACTGCAGGGTGAAGCTGCACAGGATCCACTGAGAGATAAACGCCTTCATCTCACTGCAGAATCAGAAGAAAAAGGCCTGGAAGATTGTTTTGCATTGCAACATTATATTTCGTTTCACCCCAAATTCTCATGTATAATGCAACAACATATTTAAATGTTATTTAAAGGGGCTATATGTTAGCATTTTCATGTTTTAATGGCTCTTTAATGCTAATGTGTGAACAGCTTGTAACGAAACTTAAAAAACGAGACCTTCCTCAATTGCCTTTTTGTGAGTTTGAGTTGTGCCTGTAGACGTTTATTTGAAGGATTCGGGACGGTTTTGCCGGGAAAATCAGAAGGATGTGACGGTTACGCGCGCTCCCGAGAACCTCAAACGAATGCTTATGTTCAGGAAAATGTCAGAAGAATTATTCTGTACTGTAATGTCAACGTGTCATGCAAAGAAAAGGGATTTATTCAAACTATAGACCTTATGTGCCAGAAAACGAGAGAATCTTCGAACTTCCGGTTTTGCGGTAGTCCTGTATATTTCAATGGCATCGCTGAAAGAATAATTAGCTGGTGAAGTGGATTTACTTATTGTACAGTTGACAAAAGTTATCATGAGCACTGTTTAAATCAGATGTCTTAACAAATGTAAGTAGACCGGGAAGATTTTAAAATGATAAATATGTAAGATCGCTGTGGAAATACAAACCGGAAGTCAAAAGACGAGCGCGGCGCTGAAAAGGGGCGTGGCTACATATAGTCTCGCTTAGTCAGATCTAGTCTACAGTCTACTTTATAATCATACTATCATACCAGTGTGATTTAAATGACCTCATCTGTCGACATGATGCCGGTGAATCTCAAACATATCCACATCGCTATGACGAAACTGCTGTTTTCAGTCAGGTTTGTTGTGTTTATTTCGTTATTGAGAGGAAAGCGAATATATTTACATTTACATATTCATCTAAACATCGCTGTGGATGGCGTCAGGATTAGTGAAGTCAAGTCACCTTTATTTATAGCGCTTTTTACAATGCAGATTGTGTCAAAACAGCTTTACAGTGATAGCATGTGTATAATTTTGGTTGCACAGCAGCTCTGAAAGATCAAAGCACTGTTGAATAACAAATGTCAAGTGTCCCCAACTAAGCAAGCCAAAGGCAACATTAGTGCGAGCACGAGCAATAAGTTGCAGCTGCAGTTCACTCAACAGCCACAGGTGTCGCTATAACAAGGGTTTCTGAATTGTACACACAGTATAGCTCCTTTTAAAGTATTTATAATGGTCATATTTGTACTGAACTGATTTAATGCTAATTTATTATTTTTTATTATGTGCTTAATTGACATGAAAATAATGTTGCAATGCAAAATAAGTATGAATGGCTCTACGATTTCATGCAAAATATTATTTCATTTTTCTTTTGATTTTGGGGTGAAATATGAGTTGAAGGACATTCGAATCTTTTCTGATGCATGGAGCATTACGTTTGTCTCACACTTCTTGTTGTGTTTGTTGTAGCCAATTCTAGAAAGCGTCTCATGACCGAATGTGTGGCTGGTTATAATCTGATGGTTATTATTGTGTGGCATCCAGAATCAGACCAGTGTGAAATGATTTACAGTTTCATAATCCATAATCAACCCGTCTAATGAATGTCAGTCAATCGTTTACAGAATCATCTCAGTGATGACCGTCACTCATTCACACGGCCTGTTCTCAGATCAGTGATGCATTGTGGGTAATTTCAGTGTGGGCTGCTGTGGTTAGAGATGCCGAATGGTCTGCAGATGGTGATGAGGTTCTTTCAGTGGCGTTTTTCTGTGTATCTTTTGCTTTGACTGGAAAACAACTGCGCTTTCTACACTGTATTCCATAAATAAAGTTTTGAATGTACATACAGACTCTGTTAGCCTAGGCTCTTTTGTATTGTGTGCAGAACATCATCAATATTTAGAATTAGAAAGATTTATTACCACATCTTATTATTTGTTATATTGAAATATTGTATTTTAAAGTGCTTAATTATGTTAATCACATTTAAACTAATGTTTCTAATTAGAAATGAAGCACACTGATAATATTGTGCTTAACATATGTTAATATGATAACATAATTATGTTATATAATAATATAAGTATTATATATTTTATTATATTATAATGAATTAATAATAAATTATTTATGATTATAATTATAATTATTTTAGAGTTTTATAATACATAATATAATATAAAAATAAATTATGATTATAAATACATTTTTATTTTTTATTTGAATAAATTATATTTTTTGAAAAATATTTATAAAACAATGTAATAAATATATTAAAAAATTATTATTTTTACATATGATCTAATATTATTAATTAATAGATTATTTATAATATTCTATAATTAGATAATAATCATTAAGCACCATCATGTGGTTTATATATATATTTTTTATTTTTTTTTATTTTTTGAATAATAATAAATATTTTTATTAATATTTATGTAATATTGGATTTATTAATAATGTAATATGGAATTATTAAATAATGTAATAATTATGTAATATTTTTACATATGATCTAATAATAATTAATAGATTATTATCTTTAATTAGTGTTTAATGATGGTTTGTTTTTTTTATTTTTTTTTACAGCCCTTTGTAGATTCAGTGTATTCCTGTAGTGGCACGTGGAATTACATATATCACGTTTTGTACAAATATGTACCCTATGTATTTATATACATTTAAAATCAGTATTTATTTATTTCTGTCATCAGTTGTCATATTACCATGTTATATCACTGCTTAAAAATGTTCACATCATTTCTGTACAATATTTCACAGAAACTCTATAACCTTCACAGTCTGTGATATAAACACATTTATGCAGACTGTCTCCCTCTGCTGTCCAAATATCATAATTCCTCATAGATGTTTTTTTTTTTTTTTTTTAACAATTATTAAAATTAAATTAATTAAAAATATATATATATATTTTTAGTCTTGAATATTATGAATATAGCCTGGCTTTATTTGATCGATCAGACTGTTCAGACATGACGTCGTTTTCTGAAAAAAAAAAATATATATATATATTTAACGTTATACACACACTAAACAAACAAAACCGAAAATTATATATTATAAATTTTAAAATAATATATACTTATGATCATTAACTGATAGTTGATAAGAGACCCGATTTGTCATGACACCGGCAGTGAATCTGGCAAAAGAAGCTGTTGACGTCATCACGCGTCATAAGCGCGCGCGGTGATCCGGAAACACTCAAGCGTCTGTTCGTCGGTGCCTCGGGTGTCAAACACAAGGTTAGACGGGATTTTATTCTTTATCATGTTTGTTTCGCATGGAAATGTGAATATAATTGTTGTGAGCGTGTATATAAGCTCGTGTGTGTGTTTTAAACAGTTATTAAACAGCTGCAGCGCTTCAGTGCGCGAGAGGTCAATGTTATTTAATATACAACATATAGTTAATGAAGTAATAATTAATTTAACACGATAATTAAACATCATCTCTGTATATAATCACCGTCAAATCATTAAAAATCTTAAGATTCAAAGTCCTAAGATACCTTGTAATATCATGTAAATACCGTGTTTTGTGAAATGAGCACAAATATATCCGAGAAAAACATGCTTTTAATTATAATTGACATAACTCGAAATTATGTCATGCTAAGTCAAGTTTTTGTAAGGCAAATTTATTACATACTCTCAAATTTGACTCTTAATGCCATCATTTTGACCTTTATGTCATAAGATTTATCAAAACATTTTTTATTATTTTTGTCGAATGTGGCAGAAATGGGTTTCCATGCAGAGGTCTCAAAGAGAAAAAATATTAAATTTTTTATACATTTTATGTATTTATAATTTTCAAATATGCTGTAACTGCACGTTTTGTTAACAAAAGTGTATTTATTATTTGTTTTATTTAGAATATGTGATTATTTTTTAAATATTCATACAAATTAAAAGTTTTTAAAGGGTGTATTTTTGTCATAATATAATCAGTGGCATAAAATGGTTTTAAAGGGATAGTTCACCCAAAAATGTGAAATTATTTTTCTTCAGAGCTTTATAATGGGAGTGAATGGGGGCCGAGATTTTGAAGCTCCAGAAAGCGCATCCATCCATCATAAAAATAATCCATACGACTCCATTGGGCTAATAAAGACCTTCTGAAGAGAAAGCGATGGGATTTTGTAAGAAAAATATCCATATTTAAAACTTTTATGATGGATGCACTTTTTTTTTTAAGCTTCAAAATCCCATTCACTCCCATTATAAAGCTTGGAAGAGCCAGAATATTTTTAAATATATCTCCGATTGTGTTCTTCTGAAAGACGGTCATATACACCTAGGATGGTTTGAGGATGAGTAAATCATTTTTGGGTGAACTATCCCTTTAAGATGACAATAATATTGTTTATGGCAGTTATTTCTGCCCGACAAATGGTGTTTCTGATGATGGTGTTTGTGTTTCTCCCTCCTGCAGCATCATGGCTCTTCATCGGCTCTTCCAGCTGTCGTCTCTGTTGGGTTCGGCCGTGCGCGTGACGCTGCGCAGGAACATTGGTCTGTCCGCGGTGCTCTTCAACAAAGCCAAAGACCTGGACCCCGTGCAGAAGCTCTTCCTGGACAAGATCCGCGAGTACAACTCCAAGAGCAAGTGCGTGGATGACGCTGCGCTGCAATGATGTGTGAGTGTTTCCCAGCGTTTCTCACATCTCTCTCTCTCTCTCTCAGGGCCGTCGCGGGCGGTGTGGTGGACGCCGGTCCGGCCTATCAGAAGAACCTGTCGGAGGAGATGACCAAACTTCAGCGCTTGTACGGCGGAGGAGATCTGACCAAATTCCCTCAGTTCAACTTCCCAGGTGAGCCGGAGGAAGATCTGCTGCTTGAAGCGTTAGTTTAAACAAATCAGATTTCATTCATACCGCTCTTTTCCAAACGAATCAATGCAGTGAATACAGGCAAGAACAAGCGATTGATGCCAGGATTAAAAATAACACATGAAATAAGATCAATGACGATACGATTAAAAAGCTAAAAAGTCTAACATTGAAAATCAATCATGATAAAAAAACAAGATATGAGTAAGCTGATATTAATAAGCACTGAGGAATAGTGATGAGAGAAATGAAGCGTTTCAAAACTTTGAATCAGTTGAATGCAAAACGATTCACTGTTTTGAATCACCACACGCTGGCGACCCCTGCTGGTCAGATCAGTGTAAATGGATCATCGATGAATAAGAATTTTAAGTGTAAAACAATGGAGATATAATTAATTTCAAAGGTTTATTAAGCGTTAACAATGAGATTATGTGGTTTTTATAATCAATCTACACTGCTTTTGTCATTTTTTTACAAGATGAACAAAATTTGTCACCAAAAGTCAGTTGTTTTAACCAAAATTTCAGTTTTACCAAATGACACTTTTGGTTATACCGAATATACAATATTTTCAATCAATGCTAACAGGCTGATAGCTAGCAAAAGGACATTCAAAAATGTTATATTTAGTACAAGTTTTTAAAATATTACAACATTTTCCATGTTTTATAGCGGTTGCACCGAATGACCTGATGTTTCGGGACATGCTTATGAGAGTGAAAACATGAATTTATCAAATAGTTAAGAGAGAGTTAGTTACTTTGCTTCATGACCATGTGACCCTTTTCAGGTGTCTGAATGATGTCACATGATATTGACCACATGACTTGATCCAAAGCGACAACTTCTGCACATAATTTTAATACTATGTTGCACTATGTTGATATATGATGTTATAAAATCATGCCAGGATAAAAAAAATATACATTTATTACATTTTTAAGATATTTTAATCATAAATGAATGGTTGGACGGTTAAACCGAAATGACCTTTTGACACTTCAAAATCTGTAAAATGCCTTTATATGAAGCAAAATATAATTAAAACCTTTTGGATTCAATAAAAGAGATCTAGTTGTACTACCTTATGTACTTTGTGCATACTTTTTACATTCTTTATTATTATTATTATTATTATTAAGGCTTTTGAATTAAAAAAAGTCCCCTGTCACGTCACTGACCAAATGCAGCCAAAAACATGCTTTAAAAACACCTTTTACAAACTATTTGCAAATGTTTTATTGAAGGTCTATTAAATGCAAGTAACAAATCTAGTACCATTAAATCTGAAGTGTCTCTTTAACATGTAATTTTATTAAATTGTAGGGCTTGTTTTGTTTGTTTTATGGAGACCAATTAGAGACTTTTAAATACAACTCTTCCTTTGTATTATACAAATGTGTAAAACTGATCTGAGATCAGGTAGAGATATACTATAAATTTGCTTCAAAAAATATTATTAGGTACAATTATTGTTCATTTTGTGTTGCAAAACATGGTAACACTTCATTTTAGTTGTTACAAGTACTTCCTGTCATAACAGTAAATTATTGCTCTTAATCATGAAATAGTTTAAAACCATAATGATTTATAGCATCATTTGAGTCATCTAGTTTGATGTCTAGTTAAACTACACCAGATGTTTGAGGAGCTGAAGTTGGTCCACACTGGTTGTTTGAGGTTAGTCTGGGTGGATAAACTAGATGTTTAATGACTCATTTGTTGTTTTTCCACAGAACCCAAACTGGAGGAGGTGACGACTAAATGAACGACGTCTGTCCATGTGCTGAAAATATTTAATAAACAAACTTTGGTTCAAAACTCATTTAGTCTCTGAATCGCTTTCCTGAACTTTCATGTTTGTTGAAAATAGAGCTGCAGTGATACTAAATTTCTCCAGATAGCCGATTATTCAGAGTGATATCTGACGATACCGAGAGTTTTGGGCTTCTGCCTTTTATACCACCTTCTAAATTAATGATAATCATCACTTTTTTAATGAGACTTTGAAGGAAATGCAAATAAAAACTTCAAAAAATATTCATTTTGTTTCAGAGTAACTGTATGTTATAAACACACATTAACTAAATTCTCAAGATTAAATTGATATTTCTTAACTTTCTGAATATTCATATAATTACTACCAATATTGAACATCAAACTGGTTTCTTAGCATTTTACACAAAGCACAAATTCAGTGCATTTTCCTAACTTCTTTTGATTGACGGGATATATCGGCCCTGATCATTGGCTGTTTATAAACTATCAGCCGATCCCGATTATTGGCCGATATATCGATGCATCTCTAGTTGAAATGAGTTCAAAAGTTTTTTTTTTTTAGGTTCTACAGCATTTTTTACAGGCATCATTCACTCAAAAATGAAAATCGTCTTCATTTACTCTCCCGTACACTGATTTGCTCATTAAAATGTATAGTTACAGCCTGAACAAGTTTATATACCAATTAATATATCAAATTAAAAACCTTGTAGTTAAGTGTCTTTAAAGATTTACACAAAAAAATCAATTTCTGTGTTACAAAATTAACAGGATTTGTATTTCTCAGCTAAAGCGTTGAAGTGGAATGGAAATCATGATGTAAATTAAGATGCTGGATTGTCAATCACAAGATCTAATCAGTTGAACAACTGAATAATGATGTTTAACTTCATTTAGCCTTATGATAAATCTCTAGCTCAAAGATGTATTCTTAATCTTGTCACATTACAACCATTCATATTTCTGTGGTAAGATTAATAATTATCTTAGCTGTACTACAATACCATGATATCTGGATCAACATGCACATTCCCAAATTTCTATATATCCTAATTATTGTTAATATGTTATTCATTGTTTCCAGGAGCTCATAGCAGTTTACCTGAAGGTAGAAGCAAACAGTGATTGTAAATTAATTACCTAAATTATTACATTATTTGCTAACTGCATTCTGTAAAGCTGAAATATGTATCGTGAAAAGCGCTATACAAATAAATGTGAATTGAAACTGACTCTGGTGTTCATGAAAGAGTGGAAACGAAGCAATAACGCACACAATCACTTAGTGCAAGTTTAATGCCAAGAACAAATACTGATCTTGTTACATGCAGAGAATAAAGTTCATCTTGACAACTAATTCTCAGGCGTGAGTAAATATTATTCCTCAACAGTGAATCTGACTAATCTGCACTACAGAGATGAACCTCAGCAGAAGGAACGAGTTTTTATAAACATTCTGGAATTATTTGATGTGGAATGTCAACGAAATTCATGAAACATGCGTTCATTAGCGTCATCGGTCCATTCGGATCTATCCCTGAACGCTCTGGTTCCACACGACCCGCCCGTCGTCCCTCAGCTTCACGCCGCCGCTGGCCACCAGCTCTAGTGCCGCGGGGAAGGCGCGATGCTCCGCCTCCCGGATGCGCTCTGATAGGCTGTCTTCGGTGTCAGTCACCAGGATGGGAACCGCCTCCTGTACGACGATCGCTCCTGCGTCCACTTCCTCCTGTTGAACCAGAGAAATTCACAAAACTCCAGGTTTATTATCCTGAACCAAAACTAAAAACAAACATGTTATTAAAACTAAAACATAAAAATGTCAGGAACATTAATTCTCGGGATTGTACGATCTGCTATATTTTGCTTGATAATGTAGAATTTGTGGTGCTGGTTAATGTGTGTAAGTGAATCGGAAACCTGAATGAAACAAACGTACGGCCACGAAGTGTACGGTGCAGCCGGTGATGCGGACGGCGGCCTGGAGCGCCTGCTTCTGTGCGTTCACTCCTTTAAAGGCCGGCAGCAGCGACGGGTGGATGTTCAGCATCTTCCCTGTGAGACGACAGACACACGTCAGCCCTGATCTCCCATCAGACACGAGAGATACGACCGCTTTAATGATGCTAATCTGATTTTATTTGGTCTTTTAAAATGAATAATTGAAGTTCAGAAATATTCCTGATGTTTTTATAATTAATCATTTTTACCATTTTATTCCTGTCCTCGACAGTGTTATTTTAATATTTTTGAATTACTTTTTTTGTTTAATTTTAGTATTTTTTTTTTTTTTGTGCATCTGTCCAAATAGTTATTTTTATTTCAATATTAGTTTTAGTTATTTTAGTACATACATTTTTCAAAATTAAAATGAGTTTATATTTTCTTTCAGTGAACATTTAATTCAAGTAATTTTTAATTTTCATTTCAGCAATTTCTTTTTTTTTTCAATATGTCCAAATATTTTTATTTAAATTTTAGTACATCAAGTTTGTAAAAATTATGATGACTTTTTATAATTTATTTGTTAACATTTATTTTATTTTAAGTAATTTTTTAAAAAACAAATTAAAATGAAAATTAAAAATAATTTTTTAAAATATAATCAAATAATTTATATTAGTTTTTATTTTAATTTAAGTTTTAGTTATTTTTACATATTTCATTTTAGTTTTAGTAACTTTTTTTAAATGTTCATTTTTTATATAAATTTTAGTTTAATTATTTTAGTACATAAAGTTTTTAAAACTCATGATGACTTTTTATATTTTATTTCAGTTAACATTTTATTTTAAGTAATTTTTTTAAAAAACATTTTTAATTTTCATTTTAATTTAAGTATTTTTTTAAATATATTCAAATAATTTATATTATTTTTATTTCAATTTAGTTATTTTTATATATCTCATTTTAGTTTTACTAACTTTTTTTTAAATGCCCATTTTTTATATAAATTTTAGTTTTGTTATTTTAGTACATCAAGTTTTTAAAACTTATGACTTTTTATATTTTATTTCAGTTAACATTTATTTTAAGTAATTAAAATGTTTAATTTTCATTTTAATTTAAGTATTTGTTTTTAAATATATTCAAATAATTTATATTATTTTTATTTCAATTTACGTTTTATTTATTTTTATAATTTCATTTTAGTTTTAGTAACTTTTTTTTTTTAAATGTCCATTTTTTATATAAATTTTAGTTGCTAAATATATAATTTATTTCAGTTAACGTTTATTTTATTTCTAGTAATGAAAATATCTCAACATACTTCCGTATCACTTGGCATCCTGCTATTATTTTGTCAAACCCCTTTAAACAGGAGCAGTCAGTTCTTAATGACATCATCCCACAGGAAGTGACCTCATTTTGGTGGGAAATCATCAGTAACTATTAACAATAGATCTGATGGATTCTGGGATGTTTTAGTAGGTTTGTGTCACTCTGAAACATTCAATCAAATCACAGAAAGCACTGAAGCCTTCGCTCTTTATGAACATCTTTGTCTGCTTCAGTCCAGTAAGTTCATCTTGAAATATCACTAACAATATCAAAGTTAAATACAAGTTCTAATAAATCTTTTCGGTAGCAACAACAGACGTGAAGCAGCACAGATTTGGTTTCAAGCAGACGTTCACACTCACCGCTCCACTTCCTGACGAAGGCTCCCGTGAGGATTCGCATGAAACCCGCCAGACAGACCAGCTCCACCCCGAACTCCTCCAGGACTCGGTCTATGGTGCCGTCAAACTCGGCTCTGCTGCCGTACAGCTTATGATCCACCACCTGACGGACAAACAACATCCAGAACACCTGACTGAAGAGAACCGCTGTGACATCAGCTGTCATCAGTGTGAAGAACATCTAAACGCTGCTTCAGATGAGCTTCTGCAGTGGAAAACTGCCCATCTCTCCACATAAAAACAATAAATCATGCTTTGGTAAATCATAATTATGACATAAAAGGTCAAAATGACATAATCATGACAAAGTAAATTATAATAAAGTCAAAATTACACTTGTCATGATTATAAGATTCAAAGTCAATTATGACAAAAAGGCAAAATTATGGCATACTAGATCATAATTATGATAAAAGTCATGAGATATATATTCAAAATTGTGAGAAAAATTCAATCATGAGATAAAGTCATAATTGAGATGTTATAATTATGAAAAAGTCAATTATAAGAAAAATGTAGAATTATGAGTCATAATTATCACTAAGTCTTAGTAAAAATCAATTGAGATAAAAATTATGAGATTGAGATAAAGTCAGAATTATGACACCGTCATGACTGATAAAAAGTCAAATTAATGAGTCGATTATGAGAAAAATTCATAATTATGAGATAAAGACATGATTGGCAAAAAACAATTATGACATACTATGTCAATTATGAGATAAAATGTCATAATGAGATCAAGTAGAAATTTACAAAAGTCATAATTCTGAAAAATTATAAGATAAAGTCATAATTATGAGATAAAAAGTAGAAATTATGACAAGTCATAATTATAACGTACTAAGTCAATTATGAGATAAAAAGTCAATTATGATATAAAAGTAGACATTATGACAAAAGTCACAATTATGACAGTCTATTATGAGATAAAAAGTCCTAATTATGAGAAGTCATAATTATGAGTAAAAGTCATGAGATAATGACATATAGGAGATAATTATGACATAAGTCATAATTATGGGTAAAAGTCAATTATGAGGCAAGTCATATTGAGATAAAGTCGGAATTATGAAAGCCTATTATGAGAAAAATTCATAATTACGAGATAAAAAGACATAACAAAAAACAATTATGACATACTAAGTCAATTATGAGATAAAATGTCATAATGAGATCAAGTAGAAATTTACAAAACTCATAATTATGAAAAATTATGAGATAAAAAAGTAGAAATTATGACAATTCATAATTATGAGTAAAAGTCAATTATGAGATAAGTCATATTGAGATAAAGTCGGAATTATGACATACTGTCATGACTGTGATAGTCAAAATTATGAAGCCTGTTATGAGAAAAAAAATCGTAATTATGAGATAAAAAGACATGATTATGACAAATCATAATTATGACATACTAAGTCAATTATGAGACTGAGATAAAGTCAAAATTATGAAAGCCTATTATGAGAAAAATTCACAATTATGAGATAAAAAGTCATAATTATGAGATAAAGTAGAAATTATGACAAAAGTCATAATTATGAAAAATTATAAGATAGTCATAATTATGATATAAAAAGTAGAATATATGACAAGTCATAATTATGACAGTCAATTATAAGATAAAAAGTCATAATTATGATATAAAGTATAAATTATGATGTCATAATTATGACTATCTTATAATTTTTAATAATTATGATATAAAAAGTAGAAAATAAGTCATAATTATGACAGTCAATTATAAGATAAAAAGTTATAATTATGAGATAAAGTATAAATTATGATGTCATAATTATTACAAATTATAAGATAGTCATAATTATGATATAAAAAGTAGAAAATATGACAAAAGTCATAATTATGACAGTCAATTATAAGATAAAAAGTTATAATTATGAGATAAAGTATAAATTATGATGTCATAATTATTACAAATTATAAGATAGTCATAATTATGATATAAAAAGTAGAAAATATGACAAAAGTCATAATTATGACAGTCAATTATAAGATAAAAAGTCGTAATTATGAGATAAAAAGTATAAAGTAAGACAAAAGTCATAATTATGAAAAATGATAAGATAGTCATAATTATGATATAAAAAGTAGAAAATATGACAAGTCATAATTATGACAGTCAATTATAAGATAAGAAGTCAATTATGACATACTAAATCAATTATGAGATTAAAAAAATGAAGATAATGTGTAATTAAATGCAGTAATTTATATAAATTAGTCATAATTGACAGTCATAATTATGAAGAAAAGTCATAATTATGATATTATAAAGTCAAAATGATGACTTTCTGTCTGTCATAATTACGACTCAGTAGTAGTGATTGCCCTGATAAAGGTCTAAATCCCCTGGAAATCAATTTTAGGTGTCAAATATCATCATTTCCATCACCGCTGTGAACTGAAAATATGAAGAATATGAAAATCTTCAAGAGTCAGCTGACAGCACAAAAACACACACTCAGCAAAATATTGTCGTTTCTGACAAAATCCCAGAAAATATGAAACTATAATTCAGTGTCAATATCGCACACATCTAACTAAGATTTCCAATGTGTGGCCGGATCCTTCACCCATCACGTGTTATATTAATAATGCGTCTGTATATTTCAGACAAACCCGCGTCTGAATGCCCGCCATAGACGCTCTCTTCAGCCCCATGACGCCCGGTCTGTTGGAGATGACCACCACGATCTCCGCCGAACTCGAGGGTTTCTTGGCCTGCTCCATCAGGGCCTGCAGGTTTGTTCCTGTCAAACACACATCCGTCTCATTACTGGACTCCGCCGGCACATGTGATCAGGGAACGGAGCTCATAAAAGCACACGCACCGCTCCCAGAGATCAGAACGGCCACTTTGGTCCTCTTGCGCGTGGCGTGTTCCCCGTGAAGAGCTCCGTTCTCGAGGGCGCTGGTGTCCGGAGAGCGTCCGGGACTGTCCTTTAAACTCCGCTCCAGGTTTCTGATGAGCACAGCCTCCGCTCCTGAGAATTCAACAGCACAATGCATGTTTTTAAGACTTTATTAAAGCAGAACTCCTCCAGCTGATGATGTTTGTGTTTCTGACCGGGGTGTTTGTGAGCGAGCGACCCCACGATCCACGCCTCCTCCTGGGCCCGCAGCAGCCGGACGACCCTCTGAGCGTCCTGTTTGCTGACCACCAGCACGGCGCCCAGACCGCAGTTGAAGGTGCGGCTCATCTCCTCCTCCGACAGGCCGCCCTCCCGCTGCAGCCACGAGAACACGGGCGGGATCCTCCAGCGGGACGCGTCTGAAACACGTCATTACACTCAAATATTCAAATAATGATCAAACCTTTTAAAAAATAATTAAACTGAAGTATTACAAATTAATTAATTAAATAACAAATATATAATAAAAAATAACATTAAATTAATGTCTTATTTAGGACTCATTTTTATAAGCATTATAATAAGGTAATAATTTAATTTAAATTATTAATGGGCATTATCTTAATTTGAACTTAAACTGCATATATCAATCACTAAAAAAAGCAACAATATTATTATATTAATATGAAATCAGAATAAATTCAGTTGTTTTTTTTTTTACATATCTCATTGCAAAAAACACATTTAATTTTTTCATTATTTTTATTTTAATCAAGCTGTGACCAAGCTGCATATCAATAATTGAAAACAAGAATTTCTCAATTTTGATCTAAACCTGTGCTTATTTTTAATATGAAATCAGAATTCAGTAAGTGTATTTTTTATTTTGCATTTTAAAAATTAAAAAAATATGTAACATTATTTTATAATTTTTATTGCAAATTTAATTACAAACCATATTAAATAGTAAAAAAAATAATAATTTTGAATCATTTTATAATTATTAATTCAATTTTAATAAAGCATAACTTATTCTTGCTCTCAGTGATTGATATTTAAAAAAAAATCTCCATTTTATCATTTGTATTTCAATTCGCAACTTGATATATGCAGTTTATCATTATAATAACTACATTACATCAGAATAAATTCAGTAATCTGTTATTCACTCAATTGTACAAAAAAAAAATTACCATTTTTTACATTTTTTATTACATTTTTATTTTACAATCTGACTTATTCTTGCTTTCGGTCATTGATATGCAGTTTATCATTATAATAATCACATAAGATCCGAATAAATTCAGTAAATCAGTGATATTTTTTATATTTTGCACAATTGAATGTGTTAAAATATTTATTTAATTTTGTGTAATTTTATTATGTTTATTTCAATTTTAATTTGAAACTGTAATTTATTCTTGCTCTCAGTGATTGACATATGCAGTTCATCATTATGATAATTTTATGATATAAGAATAAATTCAGTTTGGGTATTTTTTTGATTTTCCATGTTAAAAATAGTATAAAAACATACCTTTTATCATTATTTAATCACTTTTATTTGTATTTTAATTACAACTGTAACTTATTCTTGCTCTCTGTGATTGATGTGCAGTTTATCAATATAATAATTATATGAGAACAGAATAAATTCAGTAATCAGTGTTTTTTTTTTTTTTGCACATTCAATTGTGCAAAAAAACATGTTATTGTTATTTTAGCATATTTATTTTAATTTTCAGCTTGATATATGCAGTTTATCATTATAATAATTACATTAGATCAGAATAAATTCAGTAATCTGTTTTTTTTTTATTTTGCACATCCAAACTGATTTAATTTCTCTCTATTTAATCATTTTATTTCAATTTTAATTACAAACTGTAACTTAAATTGGTCCAGACGTCGCTCACCCAGGTCCACAGACAGTTCTGGCGGGAGAACGCGAGGAATATTCTCCAAAAGCCCACCGCCGGTGATGTGGGCGTAGGCCTTCACGGCTCCGCTGCGCAGGATTGGCTGAAGCAGGCGGCTGTAGATCTTCGTGGGCGTGAGCAGCACGTCACCTTCAGACCAGAGCGCAGATGTGAGGACTCATAAACACAGCTCTGCTAACCATGTGAAGCACTGATGATATCATACCAAGACTCTGTCCGGGCTGTCCGAACGGAGCAGGCGAGCCATACTGGAGGCCGGTCCGCTCCAGGACCTTGCGCACGAGGCTGAAGCCGTTGCTGTGAATCCCAGAGGAGGCCACACCGATGAGCAGATCTCCCTCTGCGATGTCCTTGAGTCTGGGCAGGACGGCCCCTCGCTCCACGGCCCCGACGCAGAAGCCTGCTAGATCGTACTCTCCGGGGCCGTAAACACCGGGCATCTCGGCCGTCTCTCCTCCTGAACACACACATCATTACTGATGTCACTCAGATTAACATAAAACACACCTGAGTGATAAACGGCCTTATCTCCGGTCATCAGAAACCTAAACCACACCCAGAGCAAAATCACAAAACTAAGACGATTTTTGCACAATTTTAAGACAATTAATATACAAACATGCAAAAATCACTTCTCACAGTGGAATTATTTGCAAAAAAAGGAGCTTTGATTAAATCTCATGTTCCGGACTCATTTTTGTATATAAGATCAGTATAAAATGTTCTTTTGATTGTTTTAATTTGAATGCAACATTTTAAATTTTCATTTAATTTGACAAAGTGTGATTGTGCATATATCATTTTTTGCCCTCTGAATAAACGCACAAAACATTGGTAATATTTGTCGTTTATTGTAAAAAATTATCATTAAAAACCTTGTTTGAGTGTTCAATGTCTTAATGAGTCCAGAAAACAATCACACTGAGAGCAAAATGACAAAGTGAAGTGAAATCGAAAACATTTTCTGCATTAAACAATTAATATACAAACTATAATTTTTGTTTCCATTTGATTATGAAATGCAAAAATGCAAAATTAATAGAATAGTCTGTCAAATATGAAAGCTTGTTTCCACCACTAAATAAAAAAATAAAAAAGGTAATTGTGACTTCTCACAATTCTGACTTTTTTCTCAGAATTGCGAGATATAAGTCAAAATTGCGAGATATAAAGTCAGAATTGCGAGATATAAAGTCAGAACCGCAAGATATAAAGTAAGAACCGCGAGATATAAAGTCAGAACCGCAAGATATAAAGTCAGAACCGCAAGATATAAAGTCAGGACCGCGAGATATAAAGTCAGAACCGCGAGATATAAAGTCAGAATTGCGAGATATAAAGTCAGAACTGCGTGATATAATGTCAGAATTGCGAGATATAAAGTCAGAATTGCGAGATATAAAGTCAGAATTGCGTGATATAAAGTCAGAATTGCGAGATATAAAGTCAGAATTGCGTGATATAATGTCAGAATTGCGAGATATAAAGTCAGAACTGCGAGATATAAAGTCAGAACTGCGAGATATAAAGTCAGAACTGCGAGATATAAAGTCAGAACTGCGAGATATAAAGTCAGAACTGCGAGATATAAAGTCAGAACTGCGAGATATAAAGTCAGAACTGCGAGATATAAAGTCAGAACTGCGAGATATAAAGTCAGAACTGCGAGATATAAAGTCAGAATTGCGAGATATAAAGTCAGAATTGCGTGATATAAAGTCAGAACCGCAAGATATAAAGTCAGAACCGCAAGATATAAAGTCAGAACTGCGAGATATAAAGTCAGAACTGCGTGATATAAAGTCAGAACCGCAAGATATAAAGTCAGAACTGCGAGATATAAAGTCAGAACCGCAAGATATAAAGTCAGGACCGCAAGATATAAAGTCAGAACCGCGAGATATAAAGTCAGAACTGCGAGATATAAAGTCAGAACTGCGAGATATAAAGTCAGAACTGCGAGATATAAAGTCAGAATTGCGAGATATAAAGTCAGAACTGCGAGATATAAAGTCAGAACTGCGAGATATAAAGTCAGAACTGCGAGATATAATGTCAGAATTGCGAGATATAAAGTCAGAATTGCGAGATATAAAGTCAGAACTGCGAGATATAAAGTCAGAACTGCGAGATATAAAGTCAGAACTGCGAGATATAAAGTCAGAATTGCGTGATATAATGTCAGAATTGCGAGATATAAAGTCAGAATTGCGAGATATAAAGTCAGAACTGCGAGATATAAAGTCAGAACTGCGTGATATAAAGTCAGAATTGCGTGATATAAAGTCGGAATTGCGAGATATAAAGTCAGAATTGCGAGATATAAAGTCAGAATTGCGAGATATAAAGTCAGAATTGCGTGATATAAAGTCAGAATTGCGTGATATAAAGTCGGAATTGCGAGATATAAAGTCAGAATTGCGAGATATAAAGTCAGAATTGCGTGATATAAAGTCAGAACTGCAAGGTATAAAGTCAGAATTGCGAGATATAAAGTCAGAATTGCGAGATATAAAGTCAGAATTGCGAGATATAAAGTCAGAATTGCGAGATATAAAGTCAGAATTGCGAGATATAAAGTCAGAATTGCCAGATATAAAGTCGGAATTGCGAGATATAAAGTCAGAATTGCGAGATATAAAGTCAGAATTGCGATATATAAAGTCAGAATTGCGTGATATAAAGTCAGAATTGCGAGATATAAAGTCAGAATTGCGAGATATTAAGTCTGAATTGCCAGATATAAAGTCGGAATTGCGAGATATAAAGTCAGAATTGCGAGTTATAAAGTCAGAATTGCGAGATATAAAGTCAGAATTGCGAGATATAAAGTCTGAATTGCCAGATATAAAGTCGGAATTGCGAGATATAAAGTCAGAATTGCGAGATATAAAGTCAGAATTGCGATATATAAAGTCAGAATTGCGTGATATAAAGTCAGAATTGCGAGATATAAAGTCAGAATTGCGAGATATAAAGTCAGAATTGCGAGATATTAAGTCTGAATTGCCAGATATAAAGTCGGAATTGCGAGATATAAAGTCAGAATTGCGAGATATAAAGTCGGAATTGCGAGATATAAAGTCAGAAATGCGAGATATAAAGTCAGAATTGCGTGATATAAAGTCAGAATTGCGAGTTATAAAGTCAGAATTGCGAGATATAAAGTCAGAATTGCGAGATATAAAGTCAGAACTGCGAGATATAAAGTCAGAATTGCGAGATATAAAGTCATTTCTAAATAAACATTCAAAAAACAGTATTAATATTTGTCATTGAAATTAATATGAAAAAAAACGACACCTGAGTGATCATGTCCTAGTGTAGAAGCCAGAATCAAACAAAGCGATAAAGTGAAATGCAGCACTTTTTGCTTGCATTTAATTGAATGATTCATTGTTTCTTCATAAAAATAAGAAGCATGTATTGTCATGTTTTGGCTGCGTAACTGACCTAACAGAGCACATCCCGCCGTCTGACAGGCGTCTGCGATGCCACCGATGACAGAGGATGCGACTCCCACGTCCAGATGTCCGCAGGAGAAGTAGTCGAGGAAGAACAGAGGCTCTGCTCCCTGAGCCAGAACATCATTCACACACATGGCCACCAGATCCTGTCCCAGAGTGCTGTGGACGCCACACGCTTGAGCGATCTATGGCCATCACACACACAAACACCACCGACTCATGATGAGGACCAGCATCACTGAAGCATCTGTGTCAGTTCACTGTACCTTCAGTTTGGTTCCCACTCCGTCTGTTCCCGACACCAGGATTGGGTCGACGAATCCTGCAGCTTTCAGGTCAAAAAGCCCCGCAAACCCGCCGAGCTCCGCGTTACACCCTGAACCAGAGAGAAACACATGCTGAAAATGATTTGATCTCATGCTTTCTGTTGCTCTTGGCATTTCACAGAAAACCACATGTGATAGTTCATGATTTATGACGTGATCGACGCTTGAGCATTCTTGGAGGTTGTGACCAGTGTTGGGCGTAATGCATTACTAATCAATGGATTACTGTCATTTAATTGCTTTTCCCTTGAAAAGTGAAGTAAAGGATTTCTCATTTCTTTCTGTCATTTAATTACATGAAGTACTGTATAGACTATAGAACAATTTTTCAGCAACTTTTCCAGGACATTTTCAGTTTTACAACAATGGGAATAAAAGACTTTTACGCCCTAAAGTAATATATTGCTCTCTAAGTCTTTAAAAGGTTTATTGCCATGACTTTACTATAAAATCAGTTTTTAATATGCGCTCTTAATCATACATTATGACTATGGAAGATTGTTTCCATAAAAAAAATAAATAAAAAAATTTGCGACTTTTACTTTTAGTTTAAATCATGCTATTCTGACTTTTTTTCTCGCAATTGCGAGTTTACATAATTGTGATTTGATATTCGCAATTGCAAGATATAAAGTCAGAATTGCGTGATAGAAACGTACAATTCTGACTTTTTCTCTGTTTATATCACAATTCTAAGAAAAGAAGTAAGAATCGCAAGATATAAACTGTCAAATGGCAGAAAAAAGTAATAATTACGAGAAAAAAGGTCAGAATAGCATGATTTAAACTAAAAGTAAGTTGCAATTACTTTTTTTTTTTACGGAAACAATCTTCCATAGTCATAATGTATGATTAAGAGCTCATATTAAAAACTGATTTTATAGTTAAGTCATTGCAATAAACCTTTTAAAGACTTAGTTCTTACCAAGTTCTTACTTTTTTTCCCTCGCAATTGCAAGCTTATATCACAATTACGTAAACTCGCAATTGTAAGAAAAATATTTAGACTTGTGAAATAAAAAAAGTTGCAATTAACCCAACTTTTTTATTTAATATTCAGTGGCGGAAACAAGATTCCATAGTTTATTGTCATTGCTTAACTACTGATGCACATTCTATTTTTTTGGCAGTAAGTTAACGTGTCTTTACTTCTCCACCTGCTGTTGTCTGACCCTGCTGACCCAATGAGCAATTTTTATTATTGCATTAGTATTGCATCCTTCTCGTGGGAATTTAATAATTTTTGACTTTTCAGTTTGAGATAAATCACTTTTTGGCTCATTTTACCTGTAAAAGAAAACAAGCCTTCATAAACTAACCTTACGACTAAATACAAAATTAATAATATGTATGTATGTACATACATGTTTTTACATTGTAGTTATAGTTTTATTTTAGTATAATATATTTTAAAAATTAAAATATAACTTAAATATTACCCATACCACCAAAGCTTTCCCTAACCTTACCCGTACCCCACCTCAGTAGCTGCAAATTTGTTTTGCAATTCAATAAAAAAAAATAAGTACAATGTACTTATTGGGTTCATAAGTAAGTACATAGTAGTTAAGGCCACTTAATATAAAGTGGGACCGTTAACATTGATTGGTTTGGAATTGGTAAAATGTTCTTGGTAAAATATGATCAGAAAATCAACTTGCATTATAATTAAGCAAAAAAATATGCATTTAAGCAGGTAAAAACATACTATAACAGTATAACAACTGCTGCAAGTGGCAACACAAAACTAAACATCATCATTGAAAGAAATATTACTCTCACGTGTCAAAACGCAGCATTCCTGAACATCGCACTTTCTGCAACTGATGGTGATTGTTTTAGGTCAGTGATAAACTCTTTGGTCTCGAATAAAGAAAAACCCAAGAACTTTTAAAAAATAATTTTGCAGGACATTTTACATTTTCTCTAATTTTTGTTTTCCAGGACTGGAAAATTTGTCATCAATTGCTTGCACTCACCCAAAACTAACACACACACACTCACAGGTTTATTTTTGTGAATTGTGGGGACTTTCCATAGGCGTAATGGTTTTTATACTGTACAAACCGTATTTTCTATCCCCCTACCCCTAAACCAACCCATCACAGGAAACTGTGCGCACTTTCACTTTCTCACAAAAACTCATTCTGTTTGATTTACAAGTCTTTTGAAAAGTGGAGACATGGAGTAATGTCCTCATAAGTCACTTCTCCTTGTGATGTCATTATGCACATTTGTGTCCTGATGTGTCACAAAAATGCACGCTCACACACTGAACTTTAATAGTTCATCATGTTTATATCTGATTTTGTGTGATTGCAGTTTGAGTGACAAGCTGAAATGATTGCGGGTTAACGACAACATGTTGATTGATGTTATTAAAGGAGTTTAAGCTTTGAAGTTGAACCCAGAAACATCCTGTCAGAAGAGTAAAGTAACAGAAGAGTACAGGAACATCAATCATCAATGAATGAGAAATTCACTTGCAGTTATGAAAACAGTAATTATGCAGGCCGTGTGAAACCGGAACATCAGGCACCTGAGCGATCGGAGATACGGCTGAGGACGCACCTGGTCGAGATGTCGCCTTGGCCAGAGGCTTGATCAAGTCCACGAGTCGGTTTCCTGCAGCGATGTCCACGCCGCTGTCTTTATACGTCAGTCCTCTGTGGGACAAACGCATCGGTCAGCTGATCGAAATCACCAAATCATACGCTGTGTGAGCGAGTGCTGCTCATCTGCGCAAAACACGCCACCCTGATGCAATCATTTTATTCTTGAAACATTTTTGGCCATTTAAATAAAGCTGAAATAAGATAAATGTAGCTGACACACACTGAACTTTAATAGTTACGGTTAGTGATTCGAACAAGCGTATAACTCTAAACAAAAAAAGAGCCCAAAATACTGTATTTATGACTTTGTTTATTAGAAAAATGTATACAAATCAGACATAACACTGATATTAAATGTGAATCGTCTATGTCTTCCAGGGTTAACAGGTTAGGTCAGTTAGCTGGTGCGGGCGACACACACCTGGTGCGGGTGAGGTACGTGATGGCGCGGTGGCCGATGTCGCGGCGGTACACGGCATCAGGGAAGCTGATCGCTGCTACACCTTCATTGGCACTCTGTAAGGCGCTCTCGAGGGTGGGCCGGACCGCGGTGACCGTCAAGACACGCCCACCACTCGTAATAACCCCGCCTCCTTCTTTAAGCGCAGTGCCTGCATGGAACACCTGAATGCCCATCTCTGACACCTGAGACAGACCTGAGGAAAACAGCAAAGGATTCAGTCATTTTGCCCTGATTTGACATCAAAAAGTCAGTCTCTGAATTCATATTATTCATAAAACAGTAGGCGAGAGTTCGCGTTCGATGGAGGTGAAGCGACACGACTCGTACGTTACATGACGATCACGATTCATTCATGCTACACAGAACATACTTTTTTAACGGTCATGAAGTAAGTTTTAAACCAAAGGGGAATGACATCACAGAAAGGATTCCTGGTGACCCTCATGATGTCTTAAAATTTCAGATCCCTTGTTTTTTGTTGTTCAGACTGTTCAATTTAAAAAAAGGTAATTGCAACTTTTTATCTAACAATTCTGACTTTTCCCCCCCAGAATTATGAGAGAGAAATAATGTCAAAATTGAGATATAAACTTGCAATTCTGACTTTTTTCTGGAATTTCTGACTTTATAACTCACAATTTCGAGTTTACATCACAAATAAGAGGGGAAAAAAGTCAAAATTGTGAGAGATAAAGTTGCAATTACCTTTTTTTATTTCTTATTCAGTGGCAGAAACAAGCTTTCATTAAAGTGTTAAAGACAAAATACAGCAAAAATATGTGTATGTGTTAAAAAAATATAAAGATTATTTAGCAATATTTTATGATAATTATTCTTTTTTAAATGTATTTATTAAAAATGGATATTTAATATTGCATATATCTGCAAATAAAAATTAAGCTTTTCAAATTATTGGCTTTTTTTCATTCATTGTTAAATCTTAAACCCCCCCCCCCTCCAAAAAAAAATTATATATAAATATAATCATAATTATAAAAATGTAAAATGCATAAAAAAACAAAAATACATTTTCAATTAAAAAATAAATTTAAATAATTTAAAAAATATTATTTTCAAAAAAATAAATTATATTATATATATATATATATATATATATATATATATATATATACACAGTACAGTCCAAAAGTTTGGAACCACTAAGATTTTTAATGTTTTATGAAGAAGTTTCGTCTGCCCACCAAGGCTACATTTATTTAATTAAAAATACAGTAAAAAAAACAGTAATATTGTGAAATATTATTACAATTTAAAATAACTGTGTACTATTTAAATATATTTGACAAAGTAATTTATTCCTGTGATCAAAGCTGAATTTTCAGCATCATTACTCCAGTCTTCAGTGTCACATGATCCTTCAGAAATCATTCTAATATGCTGATCTGCTGCTCAAGAAACATTTAATGTGTACAATTGTACAAAATATTTGTGTATAATAATTTTTTTCAGGATTATTTGATGAATAGAAAGTTCAAAAGAACAGTGTTTATCTGAAATCTAATCTTTTGTAACATTATAAATGTCTTTACTGCCACTTTTGATTGATTGAATGCATCCTTGCTGAATAAAAGTATTCATTTCTTTAATTTCTTTTCAAAAAAATAAAAATAAATATTCTTACTGACCCCAAACTTTTGAACGGTAGTGTATAATCCTACAGAAGCTTTGTGTTTCTGATAAATGCTGTTCTTTTGAACTTTCTATTCATCAAGGAATCCTGAAAAAAAAAGTACACAACTGTTTTCAACATTGAAAATAATCATAAATGTTTCTTGAGCAGCAAATCATCATATTAGAATGATTTCTGAAGGATCATGTGACACTGAAGACTGGAGTAATGATGCTGAAAATTCAGCTTTGCATCACAGGAATAAATTACTTTATCAAATATATTTAAATAGAAAACAGTTATTTTAAATTGTAATAATATTTCACAATATTACTGTTTTTTACTGTATTTTTAATTAAATAAATGTAGCCTTGGTGAGCAGACGAAACTTCTTTTAAAAACATTAAAAATCTTAGTGGTTCCAAACTTTTGGACTGTACTGTATATATATATATATATATATATATATATATATATATATATATATATATATATATATATATATTTTTTTTTTTTTTTATTTAAAAAGAATTTTTATAATAATATTATTATTATTAAAACATTACGATATTATTAAATATAATAACATTAATAAATATTATTTATTAATTATATTATATTATATTATATTATATTATATTATATTATATTATATTATATTATATTATATTATATTATATTATATTATATTATATTATATTATATTCAGTTTAATCAAATTTAAGAGTACCAGTGTGTTTCAGGCTTTTATAGTCTGGGACATTCAATTATAATAATTAATGTAACATCACATAAACATAAGAGGAAACGCACCGGTGATGTCCAGACCCTTCTTATAGGAGGCGGGATATCCTCCGCTGGCCATGACCACAGTGACGGCCGCGCTGTCCTCCAGCCACTGCACTGGACTCGAGCTCAGGTCCGACTGGAGCGTGTTCTTCAACACCTCATATAGATCAGACTTCAGCAACGGCATCAGGACCTGACAGAGACACAGACACACCTGAACAACCACGTTCAACAGAGCACAAAACCACCCAAACTTAAGCGGTTATTCACTGATTATATTCTCAGCTGTTAGCGTGACTGAATCACCAAGACTGAATCACTGAATCATTCTGATTCGTTTGAGCCGTTCGTCACAATGAACCCGTTGACGGTTCACAAATTGGACTTTTTTTGTGAGGAACAGACTGAAAATATTGAAACGCTTCACTACATTCAGTCACAAAAAGCATCACATGACTTTGTAAAAAGTCATTTGGACTACTGTTATGATGCTTTATGTTGAGTTGAATGGCATTTAATCAAAATAACTTTACGTTCCACTAAAGTCACAAAGAAAAATCATCTGATGATGTCTAGCTAAATCTCTTTAATTGACTTGTTTACCTGTACACCCTGTCATTACATCAACGCTGTATATTATTTTCTGATCACATTTCATACGGTGAGATTTCGCCTCAAGGATCAACACACATTGAACTTCCACAGAATTAACTGATGATCACCTGAGATATAACCTGCCAAAAGCACAAAAACATGCAAAAAATGTGCCATTAATCATCTCACCTGACACTCGGGGTCACCGAAGCGGCAGTTGAACTCGAGGACCTTCGGCCCCTGTTTAGTCAGCATCAGTCCCGCGTATAAAACACCTGAGAGAGGAAGACGAGCGAGATGGAAGAATGATTGACTGAAAATAATGAGAAGTCTCAAGTTTGAACTCCTATGACATAAAAGTGTCTGTTCTTTTCACCTAATGAACGACTTCAGAAGATGAAATACAGCGCATGACACATATGGACTAGTGTTTCATCTCCATTTATGTTCCACAGAAGAAAGAAAGTCAATCATACATGTCGGAAACTACATGAGGGTGATGAAATGATAAAGAGAGCTATGTGAGGGTGATAAAATGATGACATAACGATCATTTTTGGGTTAACTGTCACTTTAAAAATGCTGTAATTGCCCAATCAAAGTTAATAACCCTGTACAGCCTGACTTATGAAATAATGTACATTTTTAATAAGAGCTGCCAATAATATGTCTTACTAAGATGATATTAAATGCTTAGTTTTATGATCAAAGCAAACCTTCCTCAAAAGCCTGAAGATTGTTTTTGACACTCATGAATTCTCTAAAAAAATGATCAGGTAAACCTGCTCCAGTAAGTGTTCATCTTGAAATATTACTAACAATATCAGAGTTATTCTTGAGTTTACTTGATAAAAACAGTAAAAATTTCACAGAATAAACACATGTGAAGCACAATTATACTCAAAGGCTTTTACTTGATAAAAAAAGTCTAAACTATTAATCAGACAATCTTGTAATGCAGTATCCTGAGGTTAAGGGTACCAGCTGTACTGGTCTGTTTGTCAAACTCACCCACATACGGCATTCCCTCGTCTCTCATGCCGTCCACGGTTTTCTGCAGAACAGATCTCTTGATCTCCTGAAGCTCTTCCTCTGACACCTTCACAAACATTCAACAGCTCCATCAAAATAAATTATATTATATATTATATTATATTATATAAATCAGCTGATATATGTTCAATTTTTAATGTTATAGTTATCGGCCCAATAAGATTATTTGGCCGATAAATAATGGATTATTTCCTTCAGCTGAGTGACTTCAGATGCGTACTATTGCCATAATGGTTTTAAATTGCATGAAATATGCTTGAAAATCACTTCAAAAAAGGAAAATACTGTTGAGTGCAACATTTACAGCCCAAGTCTGTCATATAGGCTACATAAAATTATGAGAACATCATAATTGTGTGTTTGGGACATGGCTTTTAATGGTGAGACTTTTGTTTTAGTAATCAGGTTCTCAAAATGTATATAAAAATTTGGATTTATCGGCTTTTCAAATTTAAAAAAGTATACACACATATATATATATATATATATATATATATATATAGTACAGTCCAAAAGTTTGGAACCATTAAGATATTTAAAAGAAGTTTCGTCTGCTCACCAAGGCTACATTTATTTAATTAAAAATACAGTAAAAAACAGTAATATTGTGAAATATTATTACAATTTAAAATAACTGTGTACTATTTAAATATATTTGACAAAGTAATTTATTCCAGTGATGCAAAGCTGAATTTTCAGCATCATTACTCCAGTCTTCAGTGTCACATGATCCTTCAGAAATCATTCTAATATGATGATTTGCTGCTCAAGAAACATTTCTGATTATTTTCAATGTTGAAAACAGTTGTGTACTTTTTTTTTCAGGATTCCTTGATGAATAGAAAGTTCAAAAGAACAGCATTTATCTGAAATACAAATCTTCTGTAGCATTATACACTACCGTTCAAAAGTTTGGGGTCAGTTAGAATTTTTATTTTTATTTTTTTGAAAAGAAATTAAAGAAATTAATACTTTTATTCAGCAAGGATGCATTAAATCAATCAAAAGTGGCAGTAAAGACATTTATAATGTTACAAAAGATTAGATTTCAGATAAACACTGTTCTTTTGAACTTTCTATTCATCAAATAATCCTGAAAAAAAATATTGTACACAAATATTTTGTACAATTGTACACATTAAATGTTTCTTGAGCAGCAGATCAGCATATTAGAATGATTTCTGAAGGATCATGTGACACTGAAGACTGGAGTAATGATGCTAAATTCAGCTTTGATCACAGGAATAAATTACTTTGTCAAATATATTCAAATAGAAAACAGTTATTTTAAATTGTAATAATATTTCACAATATTACTGTTTTTACTGTATTTTTAATTAAATAAATGTAGCCTTGGTGAGCAGACGAAACTTCTTTTAAAAACATTAAAAATCTTAGTGATTCCAAACTTTTGGACTGTACTGTATGTATGTATGTATGTCTGTAGGTATGTATGTATGTATGTATGTATGTATGTATGTATGTATGTATGTATGTATGTATGTATGTATGTATGTATATATATATATATATATATATATATATATATATATATATATATATATATATATATATATATAGATGCACCAATATATTGGACAATAATTGGTATTGGCTGATAAAAGCAAATTTTCAGACTATCCGATATCGGCAGATAGAAAAACAGCCAATAGTCAGGGCCGATATATCAAGTTAATCAAAAGAGGGCAGGCAAATGTACCGCATTTGGGTTATGTGTATAGAAAATGCTAAGAAAGCAGTTTGATATATTTAGTTAATGTGAAAAAGAGTAATTAAGATATAAGAAATTAGAGTAATGTGTTTACTTTTATAACTGATACCAGTTACTCTGAAACAAGTTGATGAAATGGAGAGAATAAAGTTTTAATTTGCATTTCTTTCAAAATATAATAATTATGTTATTAATTATAATGAAATTAACATTTAAAACAAAGTATAAAAGTCAGATTTATTTAATAAATTAATTAATTAGAATTTTTTTTTTTTTAATCGGGTTGAGTGAATGATTCAAAGACTCACTCAGAGACTTCACTTGTTTCATTACTGGACGAATCAGTGTTTTTGAACAAATATCTTGAGTGAATGATTCAATAACAAACACATTTTTTTAACAGTTACTTGTCGCCACCTACTGGTTTAATGATGTAATTGGTACAATCATCATTTGAAGCATCAAGTTACTTTCAAATGATGATTCACTCGATTTTGATCGCCAGCTTAGGCATCAATGTTTATATCGGAACTATAAACTTTTATCCCAGTACTTCTGTGATAATTTGAATGATTGTAAAACAAATGAAGACACTGTGTTGATGAAAAGTCATAATTATACATGACAACGGCTCTCTCTGGATCAGAGCGCAGATCTGAATCACTGTAATCGTACTTGTCAAATGTTTAAAGAGGATCTATTTTGCCCTTTCACAAAGTCTTGATGTTTTTGGGCTCTACTAGATTGAATGTTGATTATTTTCCTCATATTCTCCATTGTTGCAGCTCCTCTCTTCCCAGTCTGTGTAAGAAACGCTCAGTTTAGTTCCTGTCTCTATGAAGCCCCTCCTTTTGAAAAGCACAATGTGCTCTGATTGGTCAGCTGGAGCAGTGTGTTGTGATTGGTATTTGAGAAATGCCCCGCCCCTTACCATAACCGCCAGTTTAAACACACTACTAACTAACTCAACCAAGCCCCGCCCCTTTATTCTGCATATGAATTATTCAAATGAGGAATATTGTGAAGAAAATGGAGGTGGATTGTGATCTTTTAACGATTTAATCGCACAGCTCTGGTATGAGATGTTGACCTGTGGTGTAGGGCAGTACGCGCCCATGCCGCCCGTGTTCGGTCCCTGGTCTCCATCCATCAGACGCTTGTGATCTTGTGCCGGTGGCATCGGCGACACCGTGACGCCGTCACTGAAGCACAAACACTGAGAACAGACGAGGCGATTAGTGTGATCTGATCATCTCGTTAATACCAGGGCCTGAACAGGAAGTACTTACAGAGACTTCCTCCCCTTCCAGCAACTCCTCTACCACCACAGTCTCGCCAGCAGAACCAAACGCCTTGTCCTGAAACGTAAAAAAAATACATTCATTCAGCAAGTATGCATTACATTTGTGGCATGACAGACATGAATAATGTTACAAAAGATTTTATTTCAAATAAATGACTGCAATGTTTACACTAATTTCGACCAGCAGACCCTTATCGAGCCGTGTTTTGAATCAGGGAATGATTTTGTAAATTGGGAAAAATCCAAGGACATACTTCATTCTTTCAGCTATACACAAACAGCCACTGTGAAAACAGAATTATCAGCGACTGACCTTCAAGATGTCCAGAACCGCCTGGCATGCTTCATCTTTATCGCGAGCGACGACAACACCCTTCCCAGCAGCCAGACCGCTGGCTTTCACCACCAGAGCGGGAAATTCCGCGCTGAACAAACACAAAAACACACGGCATCTTACTGAGTAGTACAATGTTTTTAGAAGCATCCTAAAGTCTGGACAATTCTTATTTTTAATGTAATATTACAGTGTTTATTATAATGATTTCTCCATGCACATCATTATTGCGTTAAATTCATAATCTTGAATCAAAATAACTTCCTCTCCCTCTTCTGCGTCTGTCGCTATATCATTTATTTCACTGCATGTAACAGTCTCTAACCCCCCCTTTTGGAGCATAGACGTGAAACGGCACTATCCAAACTTAAATAGTTGTAATTCAAGAATGATTTACAATATAAACTAAGTTTGGTCTGGTTTTAAAGAAGACACCAAGCAGATTTCGGCTGAAGTGAAAGCATGAAAAAAAAAAAAAGAAAGTATAAAAAAATGTATAGAAGTTATTTTATTTTATCTAAAATATATATTTTACAAAATTTTTACTCTAAAATTTATATAAAAATCAAAGCCATATGTCTAACAAAGTTGTGTTCCAAATATGAAGTTGATATCACAAAAATTTAAGTTCCCATGAGACTTTGTTTAGGCGCTGAACCAAAAATAGCCACGGGTGTCATCAACACTTTTTTTGACACATTCTCCTGTAACAAATTAATAAATTTCTGCCCAAATATCACTTTTATCACAAATCAGACACCAAATATGGAAGCTTGAGATTCAGACCTTTCCGACGATATGCGTTTTGTCGAGATGTGAAAAGTTTTAACTTTTACTATAAAAAAAAGTTTACTGTAAAGTAGTTAAAATTATTTTGTAATATGAAACAAACGTCCACTAGAGGGAGGAGCCCGCTGAGAGGATTTAAAGTATTGTTTCCATGGTAATGCAATGTCCAATTTCTGAGTTAAGCTTTCGACCAAATTTATGACGATTACTAGAATATGTGAAACAAAAAAAGGCAATAAATAAAAACCGCGCCAAGCGTTATGCATGAATAAGAAATTTAAGAGCGTCAGAATATCTTCTCCTCCCTCTTGCAGTATCTTTTCTCTTCTCTGATGATGAGGGCGGGGCAACCTGTCACTCACATGAGATCCACCAATAGCAAACCACAACCATCCAATCAATTCCCCACAGACAAAATCAAGCCTCGCCCTACATTTGTTCTTGTTTGTGAAGCGTTTACTCAAATATACAGCACAATAGAGAAGAAAAGACCAGCACAACTTCCCTTTCATGCCGACTTTAAAATGCATTTATAATTTGCATTCATTTGCTGCCATTGTTTTTTAATCATATTCTGCGCGTGCTGTAGATGTTTACCCGCGGATGTACTGGCAGGCGTCCTGTGGGTCGGTGAAGGAGCTCCAGCGGGCGGTGGGAATGTTGTGACTGTCCATGAAGGACTTGGAGAAACTCTTACTGGCTTCCAGCTGCGCCGCCTTCGCCGACGGGCCGAAACACGGGACGCCAGCGGCCGTCAGATCGTCCACTATGCCTAAGACAGACGACTCCTCATTACATGTACCCAGACTGCACACGCGTGTCATCAAGAACACAACATGTGGAAAGTGATCCTGTTTAAAAGCATCACATTTGTGCACAAACATCTGCTAAACATCTTAAAAAGATCAGATTCACTTACATTATAAATCTGAATAAGTTTTATTCAGATCGTCCAGATAAAAATGCACATATCAGACAGCATGCAGGTACACAAATATGACATCACAGATTATCTCTGATCACATGACATACTAAACGCAATAGTCTTTCATCATCTATTTTGATAGTTAAGCCACAATTCCCTGTCAGTGTCATAATCAGAGTTGGCTCAGTCACATCTCTGCATCAGAACATCGTAGAGACATGGAGGTTGGCTCTTTTGACTCATTCTAGCAAACAGGACTTCTAACATGCTACACATGCTAACAGTGAATAGCTACATACTAATAGCGATTAGCTAAGTGTTAAAATGCTAAATTATTAAAACATGAGGTGCGTCCCAATTCGCGTACTTATGCATTATTCTATGACGTTTTTAAGTACAGATAGAGCGAGTAGTGCACTCACACTGAAAATCCCAAAAAGAAAAAGTACACTTTAAATACCAGGATGATGCACTAAATTAATGGAAAAAGCGAAGTGTGGAATGTTGGACACTTTATGCACTCGACTGTCGCAGCTTTAATTACGTAGCGGAGGGGGAGGGGCTGTCAGACTCTGATGTTAAACGACAAAATAACCTTATATAATTCCCACACTACACGGACGAGTACATAGTGCATAAGTACAGGGTGTATAAGTGCATAGTGTATAGTGCGTCACTTGGGACGCAACTATGATTAAAAAAAATTAAAATGTGTTAGCATCAAATGCTAGCAACATCTAGTGAAAAATTAGTTACGTCCCAAATGACGTGCAGTTGAGTACGTGAAGTGTCCAACATTCCACACTTCGTTTTTTCCGATAATTTAGTGTATCATCCGGATATTTAAAGTGTACTTTTTCTTTTTGGAACTTTCAGTGTGAACACACTACTCACTATTTGTACTTAAAAATGTCATAGAATAGTGCATAAGTAGGTGAATTGTAACGCACCTATTAAAACATGCTAACAACAAACTGTTAACAATTTTAAACATATTAGCATCTTGCTTAAAACATGTTAACAACATGCTAATTGTGTTAGTGTCTTGTTAAAAACATGATAGCAAAATACATGCTAATTGTGTTAGTATCATAATGCTAACAACATGTTAATCATGCTAACATCATGCTAACAACATGATAATGTTAACATCATGATAAAACAGGCAAGCAACATGCTAATTGTGTTAACATCATGCTAATAACATGCTAATTATGTTAACATCATGCTATCAACATGTTAATAATGTTAACATTATTCTAACAACATGTTAATCATGTTAGCATCTGGTTAAAAACATGCAAACATGCTGATTGTGTTTGAATGTTAACAACATGCTAATTAAGTTAACATCTTACAAAAACACGTTAGCAGTCAACACTGTTTGTCTGACCTGACAAAGACCTTTTAGGTCGAAACGTTGTCTTTTAATAAATTTTGAGAAATTTATTTGACATTCAAGTGGTTCTGATAATCGAGCACCTGCTCCAAGTTGTGTTGGAATGTGCGCATACTACTTTCTACTCAAAAACATGTTAGCGAACATGCTAATTGTGTTAACATAATGCTAACAACAAGGTAATCATGCTAGCAACAATCTAATTGTGATTATATCATGCTTGTAACAAGCTAATCATGTTAAAATCATGTTAGCCGTGTTAATGCAAAAACATGCTAATTGTGTTAACAACTTGTTAAAGACATGTTAGCAAACATGCTATTCATGTAAGCATAATGCTAACAACATGCTAATCATGCTAAGAACGCTAACAACATGCTAATTTTGTTAACATGCTAACAACATGCTATTTGTTTTAACATCATACTAACAACATGCTAATCATGATAGCATTATGTTAACAACATGCTAATCATGTTAGCATCATGCTAACAAATGCTAATCATGCTAACAACATGCTAATTGTGTTAACAATGCTAACATGCCAATCTTGTTAATGTCATGTTAACAAAATGCTAATGTCAGCATTATGCTAAAAACATGCTAATTTTGTTAACAACATGCTAATTTTGTTAACATGCTAATCATTTTAACATTATGTTATCAAAATGCTAATCATGTTAACATCATGCTAACAACATGCTAATCATTTTAACATAATGCGAACATGCTAATCATGTTAGTATCATGTTAGCCGTGTTAATGCAAAAACATGCTAATTGTGTAAGCATCTTGTTAAACACATATTATCAAACATGCTATTCATGTAAGCATCATGCTAACAACATGCTAATCATGCTAATAACACTAACATCATGCTAATTTTGTTAAAATGCTAACAACATGCTATTCGTTTTAACATCATGCTAAAATGCTAATCATGTTAGCATTATGTTAACAACATGCTAATCATGTTAGCATCATTCTAACAAATGCTAATCATGCTAACAACATGCTAATTGTGTTAACAATGCTAACATGGTAATCTTGTTAATGTCATGTTAACAAAATGCTAATGTCAGCATTGTGCTAAAAACATGCTAGCATTATGTTAACAACATGCTAATTTTGTTAACATGCTAATCATTTTAACATTATGTTAACAAAATGCTAATCATGTTAACATCATGTTAACATGCTAATCATGTTAGTATCATGCTTGTAACAAATCAGTGTCTTGTAACATAAACCCTAAAATCCCATCTGAACCTCGACCAGTTGAACAGTGCAGGGACAGACATGGAACGGCTCTTTTAATTCTTTCAAATAAAGATAATGAGATAAAATTGCTTAAACTGACCAAAGTATTTAAAGGGAGAAGGTTACATTAAAACAGACATTAAATCCACTATTGTTTATATAGAACTGTTCTACAGTATTTAGCATTTAATGCAATTACATCAGAAGTAACTGTAATTGAATCAAGTGTAATCCCTTACTTTATTTTCATTTTATTTTATTTTAATAATGAAGAGATGAAGCGTCTCACCAGCAGCCAGAGGAACTTCTGGACCAACAACCACGAGTCCCACGTGATGATCTTTACAGTACTGAGCTAAAATCATGTGATTGTTCACAGACACCTCTGGAAAAAGAAGATCAAATATTATAGATTACTATAACGTGCCTTCATGCAGACACACGTACATTAATGTACTAGTGGAAGTGTTTTCTTAAAGCATGCTGTTGTCAATCCCAGCGTGATTCTCTGAACACATTCATCAAGCCTCACCAGAGTTGCAGATCTTCCCGCTGTTGGCAGTGCCGGCGTTTCCAGGAGCCACGAGGACCTGCTGAACGTGAGGAGACTGCGCCAACTTCCACGCCAGCGCGTGCTCGCGCCCGCCGCTGCCCACGACCAACACCCGCTCCGCCATGACGTCAAACCTGTCGCGCGTCAATCAAGATCAGAACGACAGGACTTCAAAATACATTCCACCATTGACTAAACTATCTATGAGGACTTGAGCCAATTATAGTGTAAAAAAAATTAATTAATAAAATATTATTCATTAATTTATTTAAAAACAAAATGAATGAACTATAAATGTAATCGTTTAAAAAAAAAAATTTAAATATAAAAAAATAATAATAATAATAATGGGCAAGACTTAACAATAATGTCCCTTTAATTAGCGTTTAATTAATGCAACATCTCATGCAAAACTACTGGTATGATTATGAAAAATTGTGCCATTTATGTAATTATATATATTTTTTTAAAAATACATAATTAAATATTAATTTATTTGAAATAACTATAAATGAAATCATTTTAAATAAATATTTTTAATAATAAATATAATTGGTAAGACTTTACAATAGCATCCCTTTAATTAGTGTTTAATTAATTAATGCAACAATTTGTTTATGACTCCTGGCATAATTATGAGAAATTGTACTATTTATTTATTTATTTATTTAAAGTTTCAACAAAATTAATAAATAAATTCTAATATATATATATATATATATATTATTTTATTTTTTTTTATTAATTTGAAAGAATTACCTATAATTAAATTAAAAACCTATAATTAAAACCTATAATTAAATTAAATAACTTTAAACAATAAAATATTTTAATAAATAGCTACTTGGTAAGACTACAGTAACATCCATTTAATTAGTGTTAATTAATGCAACGACTCGTGACGACGCCTGGTATAATTATGAGAACTTAGACTAATTTTTGCCATTTATTTAGTTACAGTGTCAAAAAATAAAATAATTGAATATTAATTTATTCTAATAAAATTAAATAATTTTTAATAATATTTTAAACAATCAATAATTGGATACACTTTACAGTAAGGTCCCTTTAATTAATTTATGCTTTAACAATGAGCAACATTTGTTACAGTATTTATTAATCTTGTTAGTTAGCTAATAACTGTTCATTGTTAGTTTATGTCAGCTAAGGTCCATTCAATAAATAAATATGATCAGATACAACATTTAATTTGAATAATGCATTAGCAAATGTTGAGATTAACGTTAATTAAGATTATTTCGTGTTAGTTAGTTCATGTTAAATAATGTAGTTAACTAATAGAACCTTTTATTGTACAGTTTTACGGTACCAAACAATTGAATTAATTAAAAAAATGTCCTTTTTTGCACTTCTGTTCACTGTACAAGTGGACACAGTTATTGGTGGATACAGATGATCTCTGATATATTAGTCACTATCTCACAGAATGTCACTATCTGCATGCCGAACTGTTTTATTTCATCTAAAGAGGCGGTTTAATTGCATGAACTATTTGACCTATAGGACGCATCGATGCGAGTGTGATCTCATCTCCTGCTGCTGACCTTTCAGTGCTGCTGACCTTCAAACTCACCAGACATAAACATCAACAAATCAGTGCAACACTGTGTTTACCATGATACTGAGAGCACAAAATCATGGTGCATCTGCACAAATACCAGCAATTAACTTTGAAAACAAAACTGATGATCAGCTGGGACTGTCTTTAGTTGAACTTTGGCTCCAAAACACACTGACACAATTCCTCAGGTTGAGTAAGAGTGTATGTTGATAACTGATGATCACAAATCAATTAAACACACAATCACAGGGAGAATGTTAACAAGCAGCACATGAGAGACTGGATCACGAGATTCAGGGACTGCTGCTCATTTACTTCTACTGTGGATGTTTTTAAGTAGGCCTACACCAAATGCAACTATATATGCATGCATATTAATGATTATGCATGTTAATGTGTTGAAATGCATGAGTAATTAACATGTTTCAGACACAACTCTTATAAAAGAACTACTGTGGTGGTTCCAGGTACTTTGTTATGGTTTGTAATGCATATTCATGCATGCATCTCTAATGTAATATCAAAGTGAATAACACCATGTTTTATGAACATGTCCAAAAATATTACCATGATACCATGTTCAAAGACCTGTAAAACATTCAGCACTGCACAATAAATCATGATGCAACATCAGTCAGACTGCCAAAACAATGAAAAACTTTCATGCAGTTCCTAAGTTCACTCGTTCAAGTTGTTTTGCCGTGTATTCATTGTTTCTGTAGGTGTAATTTTGCTCACTTACGTTATTTCTGATGAACAGCAGGATACAGTCGGGATCCTGTGGCGGTCAGGTCGTGTTTGAACGATGGACAGAAGACCAGCGTGTGTTTCACTCCACAAACCACGTGCGCAGACTCACTGACGGACATGCTGCTGACGTTCGATTCGCGAAATGAATCGTTCTTTTGAATCGGTTCGCTTTAATGATTCAGTTAGACTGAGGTGAGATCATAAACAGAATATATATATATATATATATATATATATATATATATATATATATATATATATATATATATATATAAATGTATATGTATAATATATATATAAATGTAAAAAAAAATGTATTTATATATATATATATATATATATATATATATATATATATATATAAAAATAAATTTTTTTTTAAATTATAACTCGAAATTGATAGTTCATATCTCACAATGCTATTTCTCACAACTGCGAGTTTATAACTTTTTATTTATATACATTTTATATTATATGTATAATGTTTTATATATATTTATCTATTATAAAAAAAAATTGTACTTCAGAGATGCGAGTGATGAACTCAATTTTGTGAAAAAAAAAAGTAGGAAATATGGGATAAAAGCAATTAGCTTTTTTATTATTATATATATATATATATATATATATATATATATATATATATATATATATATATATATATATATATATATATATTATTTATTATTATTCCGTGGCGGAGACAAGCTTTCTTAATATGTGTATAAACGTGTATATCTCAAGAGAAAACAGTAGTATTTAACAAATATTTCATTTCAGCTGAATAACTGAACCGAGCCGTCCGAACGAATCGATTCGCTCAAAATGAATCAGACGCTGATGGACTCCACACACATTAAATAAATAAAAAAACACAGTGTCGTAGATCTGGGATATTAGATGAAATTGTAAAATAAATATATGGTTTAAACTTTTTACATACCCTTCAACATTCAAGTTTCAGTTTTATTTACTTCCTTTCAGAGGTCGTGGAGAATTCTGGGAAATGTAGTTTATGTAACGATCCAGAACGTGTACAAATTTCTATCATAATAAATCATTTAAAAATGCTCCAACACAACACGAAGCAAAACAAAACAGAAAACTAGATCTTTTAAAACAAAGTTGCATTTCTTGCCTTTTATTTGATAAACATGATGCTGTCAACCAATAAATGCTGAAACAACATGAAAAAAACAACATTGTTAACACAAAACACATCTATTTAAAATCCCAAGGATAAAAACAGACATAAATATTGATCCAATGTCAGCTACTTAATAACTTATTGAACTGTTGATTTCATCAGCAGGAATTGAATTGTGAATCACAGCAGAGGCAGTTCTGACGTGTTGAGAAGCTCTCGACCGACATCAGAGTCTCTGAGAGCAAAGAGAGTCACTCCGGAGCTGTACGCCGCTGGAATCATGAGATGAGACATCTTAGGACGCTCTTCATCCTTCTGCTCTTCTTCACTGACCATCTCTCTAACTTGACCTATAAATAAAAGAAACTCACGGTCAGTTGCTCAACGCATTCAGCTGGAGAACAAACCACTGATCTGTGCATCAGGCCTCGCAGTGGATAGAGGGTGTCGTACCCTCCACATTCAGTGTTTTCCAGCGCAGGTCAGGATGCTGATCTGAGATCTGTGATAGGTGAACATCTGGTGTCAGTCTCTTCAGAACGTCTTCACGGCGAATGAGCAGCACAGACTCGCTGCAAAGACGCTCATGAACCTCCTCTTCACTCACTGTGGAAGAAAACAACAAGTCTAGGATCTAAGAAGGAACACAAAGAAATTCCATTACACCAAGGGATATGCAAAACTGCCATCACCACATGGTTATTTAACATATATTGTTTAATATTTATATATTGCAGAGCCCATCACACATGACATGGAAGGGGAAAAAAATAGTAGACTAGTTATTAATAGTGCGCATGCTTTACAAATTAATTCCCTCAATTTGCTAAATCGTGTGCACGATTTATAAATCGAGTGAACGAAATAGTAAATTACACGCATGAATTAGCAAATCAAATGAACGAAACAGTAAACTGTGTGCACAATTTAGCAAATGGAGGGAACGGAATAGTAATTTTTGCGCATGTTTTAGCAAACGGAGGGAACGAAATAGTAAATTGTGCGCATTGTTGTGGAAATTTTAAATTTTCATATGCTTTTTACCTGTATTCTTGTGAAATATGATGCTTATGGAACATGATATGATGTTGGCTTAAGTGGTAATGTTTAACATAGTGTTAACATAGATGTTGGAAATAGAAAGAGCAAGATATGGTATGGGGAAATGCAAGATGTATGTTTAAAAACATGTCTGTGCTAACTATGTGTGGAAAGTTACAGCCACTAAGGGATGTTCCAAATATGGTAAAAGGACAGAGGCTTCGGCCTTGGAGGTTAGAAATATAAAAGTGAGGGGAAGCTTTCGTTCTTTGTCTTACACTCTGCAGCTACTTGTGTTTCTGTATGACCTGTCTGACCTTTCTTGCAAGAAATAAAAGCTTTAAAGACAATTGGATGTGTTTGTCTCTTATGCAGTAGAGTCGGAGTTGATTTTTGACACAACAGCATGTTTTAGCAAATCGAGGGAACTAAATAGTAATTTTTGTGCATGTTTTAGCAAATCAAGGGAACTAAATAGTAATTTTTGTGCATGTTTTAGCAAATCGAGGGAACAAAATAGTAAATTGTGTGCATGTTTTAGCAAATCGAGGGAACAAAATAGTAAATTGTGTGCTTTAGCAAATCGAGGGAACAAAATAGTAAATTGTGTGCTTTAGCAAATGTAGGGAACGAAATAGTAAATTGTGTGCATGTTTTAGCAAATGTAGGGAACGAAATAGTAATTTTTGCGCATGTTTTAGCAAATGTAGGGAACGAAATAGTAAATTGTGTGCTTTAGCAAATCGAGGGAACAAAATAGTAAATTGTGTGCATGTTTTAGCAAATGGAGGGAACAAAATAGTAAATTGTGTGCATGTTTTAGCAAATGTAGGGAACAAAATAGTAAATTGTGTGCATGTTTTAGCAAATGTAGGGAACGAAATAGTAATTTTTGCGCATGTTTTAGCAAATGTAGGGAACGAAATAGTAAATTGTGTGCATGTTTTAGCAAATGTAGGGAACAAAATAGTAAATTGTGTGCATGTTTTAGCAAATGGAGGGAACAAAATAGTAAATTGTGTGCATGTTTTAGCAAATGTAGGGAACAAAATAGTAAATTGTGTGCATGTTTTAGCAAATGTAGGGAACGAAATAGTAATTTTTGCGCATGTTTTAGCAAATGGAGGGAACGAAATAGTAATTTTTGCGCATGTTTTAGCAAATGTAGGGAACGAAATAGTAAATTGTGTGCTTTAGCAAATCGAGGGAACAAAATAGTAAATTGTGTGCATGTTTTAGCAAATGGAGGGAACAAAATAGTAAATTGTGTGCATGTTTTAGCAAATCGAGGGAACAAAATAGTAAATTGTGTGCATGTTTTAGCAAATGGAGGGAACGAAATAGTAATTTTTGTGCATGTTTTAGCAAATCGAGGGAACGAAATAGTAATTTTTGTGCATGTTTTAGCAAATCGAGGGAACAAAATAGTAAATTGTGTGCTTTAGCAAATCGAGGGAACAAAATAGTAAATTGTGTGCTTTAGCAAATCGAGGGAACGAAATAGTACATTGTGTGCTTTAGCAAATCGAGGGAACGAAATAGTAATTTTTGCGCAATGTTTAGCAAATGTAGGGAACGAAATAGTAAATTGTGTGCATGTTTTAGCAAATGGAGGGAACGAAATAGTTAATTGTGCGCATGTTTTAGCAAATCGAGGGAACGAAATAGTAATTTTTGTGCATGTTTTAGCAAATCGAGGGAACAAAATAGTAAATTGTGTGCTTTAGCAAATCGAGGGAACAAAATAGTAAATTGTGTGCTTTAGCAAATCGAGGGAACGAAATAGTAATTTTTGCGCAATGTTTAGCAAATGTAGGGAACGAAATAGTAAATTGTGTGCATGTTTTAGCAAATGGAGGGAACGAAATAGTTAATTGTGCGCATGTTTTAGCAAATCGAGGGAACGAAATAGTAATTTTTGTGCATGTTTTAGCAAATCGAGGGAACAAAATAGTAAATTGTGTGCTTTAGCAAATCGAGGGAACAAAATAGTAAATTGTGTGCTTTAGCAAATCGAGGGAACAAAATAGTACATTGTGTGCTTTAGCAAATCGAGGGAACGAAATAGTAATTTTTGCGCAATGTTTAGCAAATGTAGGGAACGAAATAGTAAATTGTGTGCATGTTTTAGCAAATGGAGGGAACGAAATAGTTAATTGTGCGCATGTTTTAGCAAATCGAGGGAACGAAATAGTAATTTTTGTGCATGTTTTAGCAAATCGAGGGAACAAAATAGTAAATTGTGTGCTTTAGCAAATCGAGGGAACAAAATAGTAAATTGTGTGCTTTAGCAAATCGAGGGAACAAAATAGTAAATTGTGTGCTTTAGCAAATCGAGGGAACAAAATAGTAAATTGTGTGCTTTAGCAAATCGAGGGAACAAAATAGTAAATTGTGTGCTTTAGCAAATCGAGGGAACAAAATAGTAAATTGTGTGCTTTAGCAAATCGAGGGAACAAAATAGTAAATTGTGTGCTTTAGCAAATCGAGGGAACAAAATAGTAAATTGTGTGCTTTAGCAAATCGAGGGAACAAAATAGTACATTGTGTGCTTTAGCAAATCGAGGGAACGAAATAGTAATTTTTGCGCAATGTTTAGCAAATGTAGGGAACGAAATAGTAAATTGTGTGCATGTTTTAGCAAATGGAGGGAACGAAATAGTTAATTGTGCGCATGTTTTAGCAAATCGAGGGAACGAAATAGTAATTTTTGTGCATGTTTTAGCAAATCGAGGGAACAAAATAGTAAATTGTGTGCTTTAGCAAATCGAGGGAACAAAATAGTAAATTGTGTGCTTTAGCAAATCGAGGGAACAAAATAGTAAATTGTGTGCTTTAGCAAATCGAGGGAACAAAATAGTAAATTGTGTGCTTTAGCAAATCGAGGGAACGAAATAGTAATTTTAGGGCATCATTAACTATGCACCGATTCAGGCTGTGGCCTCTTTAAATCTCACGCGAGTGTCTCCATGAATACAGTAATAAACGATGGTAACTTTAACCACATTTAACAGTACATTAGCAACATGCTGACGAAACATTTAGAAAGACAATTTACAAATATCACTAAAAATATCATGATATCATGGATCATGTCAGTTATTATTGCTCCATCTGCCATTTTTCGCTGTTGTTCTTGCTTGCTTACCTAGTCTGATGATTCAGCTGTGCACAGATCCAGACGTTAATACTGGCTTGTGTAATGCCTTGAACATGGGCTGGCATATGCAAATATTGGGGGCGTACATATTAATGATCCTGACTGTTATGTAACTGACTGACTGACTCCAGACTGTTATGTTGAGATTCACCTGTTCTTCAGAGGTCTTTTAAACAAATGAGATTTATATAAGAAGGAGGAAACAATGGAGTTTGAAACTCACTGTATGTCATTTCCATGTACTGAACTCTTGTTATTCAACTATGCCAAGATAAATTAAATTTTTGATTCTAGGGCACCTTTAAAACAACATTTACTTTCTTTGTTTAACAGTTCTATCTAATAACGTATTAGACAAAACTGTTAAACAGAGACTGTAAACTAATAAAGATTCTCAGTGCCGTCAAAATAAAAGTCCTGTTTCTGATATATCGGCCAAACAGAAACATTTTATTATTTAAAAAACAAAAAACAAATATTGGCCGATATATCGGTCGACCACTAGTTTTTTTTACTATATTATAGTTTATTTTACTTTAGCTTTTATATTTTCAGTTATTTTAATTTTAGTATAATGTTTGCTAATTTTGTTATATGCTTTTGTCATCTTTATTAGTTTTTGTTCTTTTTAAATATTATTGTCTAACAGTATCCTGTAGTAAAACTAACAAAGTATGATTTAGTATTGAGTAATGAGCATGTTAAAATGTATTAGGGCTCGTTCACACAGAACTCGTTTTCGCTGAAAAAGACACAAGACGTGAGCGCAACGGTCATAAGCGTCCATCTAGCGAGCGTTTATACAGAAAAACAAGTTAAGCTAAATAAAAACAACTAGTTTAACAAGACCTTTTTTATGGTTTCAGTTTCAGTGAACTATATCAACCCTGTGTGATTTGGGACGCACCCACGTCCAGAGGGTTAGTCATGAATACGGCACTGGGTCCCACGCCGAAGATGAGCTGGTGGTGCCAGGCGTCGGGAATCTCTTCTCCTTCAGGAACGGCCTTCTGCATGTTCATGGTGGCGACGGGAACGGCTCCACGCAGAATCCAGCGCGCCAACCACGGCACCAGCTTCACCCTCCGCCGCGGATAGAAGCCAAAGAAGCGGCCCGTGACGCGGCCCCCGCTGGCCTGCTCCGCCCCGTCCATCAGCTGCAGGTGTGTCGCACCTGGAGGAGATCAAGTGTGCTGGATTAGAGAATAAAACACAGTATCTAGACTAGGGCTGGGCGGTATGACACTATTTAGAGTGATAAAGAAACATGCATGAATGCATCGAAATAACTTCCCCTCCCTCCCTTATTGTGAAATAAAACGTCTGTACCAGCATTGCTGCGCGAGTGCAGGTAATCGGGCAGCGGCGCCTCGTTCCTCCTCAGACACGTCCGCACGCAGTGATTGACCGTCTCTGGTGTGACCGTGATGCCCAGCGCCTGCAGGACGTCCACCACCGCAGTGGCTCCGCACGCAGAGACCCCAATCTGCAGCGTCTGCCGCTGAACGGCCTCCTGGATGCTCCACAGCATGGCCGTCTGGATCTCGGCCTCCGCAGATCCGTCAGGAGCGGGATCCTTCTCGGATTCAGACCGGATCACCTCCATCTCTGCTGGATGCTGTCTGCTGGAAAACACATGCAAAACATCTGTTTATAAAAATCCGTTTATCACAAGACTTTTTCAAAGGCAGCTATACATTTTCATGTATAAAAAATGAATACTGTAAAAATTTACATTATAAATGTGTAAAATATTTAGATTCTATTACATTACATCACTGTATTTTCTTCTACTCACTGTAGTAATGTACTTTTAGATGTATTTTGTTCATTTATTTATTTTTATCAAATTATTTTATTCAAATGTATTATTTATTTAAATCCAATTTAATGTATTTATTTTAATCATTTTTTTTATTTTAATACATTTATTTAGGTAGTTTAATCTTGTTTTATCTTTACGTTTATTTGTTTATTTAGTTTATCAAATTTATCTATTTTATATATTTAAATCAAATGTTATTTATTTTAGTCCAATGCATTAAAAGATTATTTATTTAAATCAAATTAATTTATTTATTTTTATCATTTTTTTATTTTAATACATTTGTTTATTGATTTAGTTTAGTTTAACTTATTTTTACCTTTTTACACTGATTTTCTTTGTTTTATTTGTTTAAATAGTTTTATTATTTTATTTAGTTATCAAATTGATCTATTATATATTTAAATCAAATGTTAGTTATTTTTCTTTATTTATTTTTATCAAATGTATTAATTTATTATTTATATTAAATGCTATTTATTTCCAATCATTTTAATGTAAATACAGTTGTATGTATTATAATGAATTTTTAATCTAATGTATTAATTTCTATTATTTATTTCAGTGAAACTATTTATTTATTTCAGTTATTTTTATTTTGATAAAATGTATTTTATACAAATATTTTATAACTATTTTATTTTTTATTATCGCATTTTCTAGTATTTAATAAAATGTATAAAAAGTATCAACTAAATAAAAGTTTTTTTTTTAAAAAAACTTTATTTTTACACAGTTTTTAGCAATGATAATTGGTGACAAACATGCAAATCTGTTTCACAATAACATCAAAAAATAGTCCATACATGACAACCTTTTCAGACAACATTATAACGCAAATATTTCCACATATAATCTCTAGATGTGTTCAGAATAGCATTGTACTCCATTTAGAAGCAGAATGACTATAATATGCATGAAATATGCACATAATTTTCCAAATGTACAGTAAACAACAAATCACACTGCACTGAATGCTGTATCCCACAATGCAATGCAGTCAAACTCCAGCTCAACCATAATCCATTTCTTGACTCATTAGAAATATTTACATAGAATTGCATTAAAACTGCACAATGGCTGTTTATGTTTAAGATATTTCATCGCTCTGAAGGACATGAAGCACGTCAACGCGCGCGCACACAGCAGATCTTACACATCACGACGCTCGCTGCAGATGTCAGTGGAAATCGTTAAGATATATTGAGTATCGATGCCAACACACCTAGAATAAAACGTTAAAATGATTCATCTAGTTCAAACCAAACCAAACCACTTCACCTGGAAGAACTCGACCGACAGATTCTGGTTTCAAGCTCTGGTTTGTTTTCATTCCTTGATTAGCCCTCGTGACTCAGTAAGTGTGTTGTGATTGGACAGCGGGACTCAGTCTTTGTGCTGTGATTGGTCTAATTTGCGCATGACTGATTGAGGTACAAATCTGAACGTTATTTTTTATTATTTGCTGCTGGTTTTCTGATTTATAAATTATGTAAGCCTGTTTCTGCAGAAAGACAAAACATGCGCAGGTAAATCTTACTTAAGACATAAAAAGTCGTAATTATGACATACTAAGTTATAATAATTATGACATAAAAACATAAATATGATATGACATAAAAGGTGATAACAAAGATAAAAAAGGATTTAAAAAGTCCAAATATGACAAAAAATGTATAATTAAATTAAGATAAAGTAATAATTATGATATATAAATAATCCTCTACTGCACACATGTAGATGGCACAAGAAAAAAATCATGAAAAGTCAAAAATATTACATAAAAATTCACATTATGACATAAAACAATTATTATAACATGCTAAATGGCATGATAATTCACAATTATGACTATAAAAACATAAATATGACATAAAAAGTGGTAATTATGGGATAAAATGTCAAAATATGACAAAAATTAATAATGAAATTTGAGATGACAAAAAACATAAATATGACAATAAGTGATAAGTCGACATAATGATATAAAAAATCATAATTATGACATAAAAAGTCAACATTGTGATATAAAAACATAAATATGACATAAAAAGTGATAATTATGAGAGGAAAAGTCAAAATATGACAAAAAATGTATAATGAAATTTGAGATGACAAAAAACAAATATGACAATAAGTGATAAATAAGTCGAAATTATGACATAAAAAACATAATTATGACATAAAAAGTTTTAATTATGATGAAAAGTCAAAATTATGACATAAAAATTCATATATATGACAAAAAAAAAGCCGAAATCATGAGACAAATTCATATATTAAGTCATAATTCTAACATAAATCGACATTTTGACATAGTCAAGTTTGACATTTCATCTCATAGTTTGTCATAATTATGATTTACAATAACATTGCTTTTTTGGCGAGAATATCTTCCGTAGATTTGCTATAATGTAGGCCTAATTTAATTAAAATTCACATTTCAATATCATTTTTATTGACGCAATTAAAAATACTCACGTACAGCCTTACAGATGACATTCAAGTTATTTACATTTCTTCAGCATTACTTCAATATTGGCTGGAATGGCAGCGCTGTCTGTCTGTCATTGGGCGGATCAGCTCAGAGTCCGTGAATGTGTGTCAGTGGAACTGCTTTCGCTTTCTTCCGTTTGATCGAGTAAAAGAGTGAATGTGTCATTCAGTGAAAGTGTGTTGGTGCACAAACATGTAAACACCAGCTCCAGTGGGTAGCTAAACATTCAGAGTTATTGGAAAGACGTGATCCTGTTGAAATGAGAAGAAACTGAATGAAGAGCTCCGGGATGAATTTCGCCTCCGGAAAACGATCTGTTTGCTTCAGGGGATTTTCAGCTGCGTTTATGCTGCTGTCGATATGCGCGCGCGCTGGTGAGTAGCCCATCATAATCAATTCTGGAGGGGATTATCATCAGAAAAAAAAACTAATGTCTCTCTCTATCTCTCTCTATTCTATTTTATTATGATATCGTATTATATATTCGGGTAGTTCATAAAAAGTATTCAAAAATAAAAAAACAAAATAGATTTTTTTTACAAATGAGGACATGCCCAAAAGAAGTTTTTGTCAGATTTATCTCACTATTATGGGTACAAATTTGCCTTAGCTAACAAAATATGCTCTTTTGCTAACATTCCACATGTAAGTTATGAAAACGTTCTCTGAATGTTATCTGAACGTTGTCACAATAATTATGACTTAAAAAAACATGAATATGACATAAAAGGTGATAACAAAGATTAAAAAAAAGGATAAAAAGTCAAAATATGACAAAAATGAATAATGAAATTGAGACAAAGTCATAATTATGATATAAAAAGTGATAAATAACCCTCTAATGCACACATGTTGATGGCACAAGAAAAACATCATAATGAAAAGTCAAAAATATGACATAAAAATTCACATTATGACATAAAAACAATTATTATAACATTCTAAATGACATGCAAATTCACAATTATGACTATAAAAACATAAATGACAAAAAGTGATAATTATGATAAAAAAGTCAAAATATGACAAAAATGTATAATGAAATTTGTCAAAAAAACAAGTGTTGCCAAGTCTGCGGTTTTGCTGTGGAATTTGGCTACTTAATCACTGTTGCTGCTGGTTGTTTTTGATGTCCGCAGGTTGAAGCAATCCAAAATAACATGATATTTAGCTCCTGGAATGCAAATTTTACCATGGGAATCCACCAAAATTTATAAAACATTTATAAAAAAAAAAAAAAAAAGTTAGACGAACGTCCAACTATAAAAAGTAGAAGTGTTCCATGAACGATGTATAAATAATGTGCTGATGTTTTGAGAACATTATTAAAGACCAGATAACATTGAACGAACGTTCTATTAACGTTAAGCCCAAAGTATACTTCACTTTTTACTTGTACAGTGTGCGTGATGCAAATAGCGTCATCAGAAGAGTATAGAGACAGAGCACATTTATGGTAATCTGAAAGCCACGCCCACCGGGGGGAAAAACAATCCAACCGTCTCCATTGACTTTGTATTGCGTGAGGCTGCCTCCTTGTCTTTTCTGACTTATTACAAAAACAGAACAATGTCTAAAAGCTGCTGTGTGACAAGGTGTACAGCTAACAAACTTAAAAAACCCAGAAATAAGTTTTTATAAGCTGTCGACCCCCAAAAACGAATGTTTAAGGACATAAAAGTGGATACAGGAAGTGAGACAGAGCGCAACGGGTCATATTACTATAAGAAATGCATTGGAGGGGAACGTAATCGGCGACAGGTGAAATAATTCTTTGACATGGTAAAAAATAATGAATGGTTTGTTTTTGTTGGCTTGTTTAGCATATGTTGTCGCCGATTACGACCACCTCCAGTGTATTTCTTAAAGTAATTATGACCATTTGCGCTTTGTCTCACTGCCTGTATCCACTTTTATGTCCTTAAACATTCATTTTTTGGGATCGACAGCTTATAAAAACTTATTTCTGGGTTTTTTTAGCTTGTTAGCTGTATACCTTGTCACACAGCAGCTTTTAGACATTGTTCTGTTTTTGTAATAAGTCAGAAAAGACAAAGAGGCAGCCTCACGCAATACAAAGTCAATGGAGACGGTTGGATTGTTTTCCCCCCCGGTGGGCGTGGCTTCAGATTATGACGCGTGTCGCTCTGTCTCTATAGGTGTGTTCGACATCGGCTGCGGCTGGATGCAACCGATCGGCGAGAGTAGCCGCGTGCAGGCGGGGAGGAGCTGAAAACGGAGACGTGAAGTCGGACACTTTCTGCTTCTCGTAATGACGCTCACGCTGCGTTTGCATACTTTATCACAGCTGAAGTGAAATAAATGCAATATTTGACTAATACACTGATGTTTCAGAGACCTTTTCATTCAAAACTTTATGTACTGCTTACAGCGTCTGTTTTTACAAGAATAAAGTTCAACATAAGCATATGTTATTTAAATAACAATGTAGTGGGGTCTTTGTTTTTTATCCGTTTTATTTTGATAAACATGACACAATACAACATCGCGACTACATGAAAAGAGCTTTAACTGTTATAAAAACAGACTTTTGAGCATTAGTGGAGCTGAAGACGTGACAATAAACACGAAACACACGTGATCGTTGTCATGCGGTGAATCCGGCCAATCATGAAACAGCTGTGTCGTCATCAGCGCTCGTGCAGCTCCTCTTGAGAAACTGCGCTGGCTGCCTCAGGCGGCTGATCTCGAATCGCTCTCGCGGTACTTTGAAGCCATACGTCACAGTCACATGGCGTCGGCGCTGTCTCAAGTCGGACAAAATTTCTAACCGGCATCCACTGCTTTAAGTCAGCCGCCGATCGGTCTGTGCGGCGCTGCATCAAGTCGAACAAGCCTTATGCCTGTACTGTACGCGCACCGCCGGATTTTTGTAACCGCCGCACATGCGCATATAATTTTTTTGCAATAACTTGTTTATTGCATCGTTTCACAAAGTAGTCAACAGTGTTGCCAAGTCTGCGGTTTTCCTGCAGAATAGGGCTACTTTAACTGTTGCTGTGGGTTGTTTTTCATGTCCGCGGGTTGAAGCGACCCTAAATAACATGATATTTAGTAGGGCTGGGACAATACATCGATGCATCACGAATCGAGAAATGATTCTGGATCGATTCTGATATTTTCCGTATGTATCACGCAGTGGCGAGGCTACAGAAGGGCCAGGGCGGCACTGGCCCACCCAGATTGATGGCTGGCCCACCCAATCAAAGGTGCCAGAATATTTCATTTTATTTCCAGACACTACTTTGGCCTGGAAATAGTCATATCTGTTGTGAAAGCCTATATATAATTTGAAAAATGTATTATTAAAAATACATAATGTGTTTTTATTTTGCGCCGGTAAACTCAGCTTTCCAGAGTCGCGACAGCAGCTGTTTCTATGCGGCGTGCGTCACCGTCCATGACTTGCGCTTATAATAGACTATGTGTGCCGGTTTGTTTCATTTCTACTGTGATTAGCCTATTTATTCTACAGTAACAATTTATTCTATGGTAACATAGTCACCTATGTGTAAAAAAAATTAAAAATTGAAGTGATGACAATGAAATTAAATCGAGCTTTGGTTCAGTATTGTTTCCTAGCTTCCCCCACACCATTAAGACGGTAACTCTCCAAACAAGCAAATGCCCCCCATATTTTTCCTGACGTGATCCGTCAGCTCCAGTCCACTAATTTGGAGCGGTTAAGGCCCGGGTATGCTTCATTTCCCACGTTCCCCTCCGTCTCGCGCACAGTTAAGAGTGCAATTCTTGCCCATAAGCGCGGAAAGACGCGTTCAGCGCATGAACCGTCCATGGTCATAAAAATTAGTCTGCGCAGAGAGTCAAAGCTAGTCCACACTCTAGTAAATATTTCTTGTTTGCGCCGACTGAAAACACATGAGAAACATAATGAGAAACATCATGGGACAGGAGAGACTCGGCATGTGGATTTGGGTAAAAATGTTAGGCTAATCGATTTGATGCCGTGCCCGAACCTCGCGTTAATCCTTTCCTTATTATTTTTTCTTATTATCATGCTACTTTTATTATTAAATTAATATTGCAATTCTTTTGGCCAGGTATATCATAGCACATCACCGCATAACCGACGCGCTTCGAGGACAATAAAATATTAGTAAGATAGCTTACTACTCAACAACTTGTTTAACACGAAATACTAATCAGTTCACGAAAAATACTATTTTTTCTCACTATGGGCTACAAGAGAAATAATAAGAAAATAAACTAGATTAATCTGTCATTGTCTCTAAGAGATTTGCGGCGTTATTGCAGCGGCAGATGCATATTGTCCACGTCATTTCCCGTGATAATAAAATTAAGTGAATTTTATATGTATATATATATATATATATATATATATATATATATATATATATATATATATATATATATATATATATATATATATATATATATATATATATATATATATATACACACACATTAGACAAAAAATAGAGGTCCACCCTATTTCATCAAGGTTCACCCACTTTAAGATTTCTGGCCTCGCCACTGGTATCACGATTCTCTCTCGAATCGATTCGGAGCTTCGTTTTCAACAGCAGATGACACTGCATGCTTTAGAAACGTCCGTACACACCACTTGAATAAAATAATCATTCATAAAGTTTGAAAAGGTTGAAGTGGGCTGTTTGCAGTAATCTCGCGTCATAAAAGCATTCTGAGGTGCAAGTACATTCTCAGACTCAGCCGAATGCACGAGCGCTCTTCTTCATGAGCATTTGAGCATGCAGTTAAAAAATAGCCTAGAGTGCCATCTGCTGTTAAAAACTAAGGTCAGAATCGATTTGTGATGCATTTTCGAAAATATCAGAAATGATCCACAAATCGTGATGCTTCGATAGTATTGCATCAATTAATATTTAGCCCCTGGAATGCAATATTTACAAGGGGAACCCTGCAAAAAATGCGGATTTTTTACGTGTTGTGAAAACCAACCAACAACCAACAGTGACAGATTGTGTGAAGAGGATTGAAATTAATGTTCCCTGTTAGTTTGGATGTGAAAAGTATTCATGGTAAATCTTAAAGTACCTAGTATCTGATCTCATTACTCTCTGTTAAATCAGATGTTTACCTTGATGTTTCCTCAACAGACGGTGCTGACCATAACGTTACAGCCGTGGTTGGAAAAGAAGCAGCTCTGCCCTGCGAGTGTCCGCCTGATGACCCTCCATATGTAGTCTGGCAGAAGGCTGTTGGTGAAAACACATCAAATATACCACCACTCGTGGTAAAATCCAACAAAGAAGATGAAAAAACGGCACCAGAGTATCACAATAGAACCAAGCTGAAGCGGGAGAATGGAAAGTGTTCTCTTGTGTTCAACAAGGTGCTTCTGTCAGACCAGGGACTGTACGAGTGCTACTATAAGACAAGACCTTTAAAACACGACAAAATCTATCTGGAGGTCACAGGTCAGTACGTGTGCACTTGAGTAACAATCAAGGTTATTATGGTTAACTAAAACAGCTTTGTTACTTATAATATAAGAAATAAAATCTAAAGAAAATCAGCTAGTTGCCAAGAATGATTTCACATTTTCCTGTAGTTTAACTTGAAACACTAAAATAACCAAAACAAAACCGAAATATTTTTTTTAAGAAACATATACAATAATAATAAACAGCAAAATCACTAAAAGTTTAACTAGAATTAAAATTAAAGCGCAAATTATAAAAATAAAAGCTCATTTTAAAAACTATGAAGGGATGTTGCTCTTTTCACCATTTTTGTCCTCACTAGTTATATAAAACAAAAATATGTAGCCTTTAAAATGAGCTGCATTCAAAATTAAAATAAAGTAAATGGAGCATAACAACTTCCAAACATATTTATTTTCTGTCAAGCAACCATTTTAGGAATATCACTTTAATTTCATTTCCATTTCAAGTTCTCACTTTTAACTTTCCATAATTTATTTCAAAATCTTTCATCGTTTTTTAAAACAAGTCAATCCAACCATTAACATGAAAAGCCAAATAAAGCCGATAAATATGTTATGATAATATTACATAATAAAACGTTTATTTTGAACTCTCCATGCACTTGTTTGAGCCGTACTTTCACAGCTGACTTCAACAATGTTCATATTATCTCTGTTTATCCGTCTGATCGCTGGAAACTGAAGACATGGCTTTGCTGTTAACCTTCATTTGTTATCTCACCACTACCGTATCAAGTTTGTTTGCCATCAAAAGAATGGTTTCTGTGGAGATTTAACGGCCATGTGACTTTCTGAGCTTTCAGTAGTGTGCACAAGACCACAACACAACACAACACAACACAGTTTTTCATCAGCACCCTTGCATTATTCCAACACAAATATGCAATGAACTTCTACTGTTTCTGTAGATAACCAACGAGTTTCAGATCTGAGCATCCAGAAAACTGTGGTGTCGTCTTCGGTTTGCGGTCTCCTTGTCATTTTGGTCACAGCGGCTGCAGTGTTTGTGGGAATTACATGCAGAAATAGACATCAAACGAATGGTAAAGCCCATTTTTTCCTCTATGACTTAAATGTGTTCATGGCAATTGAAATAAATGTCAGTTTACAGTACTTAGGCACAGTACGTGCACTCTCCTTGCAACTTTAATTACATGCAGATAAAATCAAAGTGTATTTCATGACATTTTTCTGGCTTTGCAGGAGCATTCATTGCAACATCGCCAAGGAGCTTTTAAGAGCTGTCAATAATGCAGATCCAGATCTCTGGTTTTCAATTTCTTATCGCGGATGATATCGCCACAGAAATGCAAAACATGTGCAGTGTTGGTTTAGAAAAAAACTAAACAACAAATTGCACATGTTCGAACAAGCGTGTTCAGTGACACATTTAATTTGTTGAAAAGTACCTCACAGTCCAGCCTGGAATATGGTCAATCAAAGTTAAATAGGCCAGAAAATTTGTTATGCAGTAAGTAAACATTACAAGTGAACATCTGAGAAAAGATTAAAAACAAAATAATAATGTACAACACGCTTTAACAGATGCTTTCTGTCCAAACAGTTTATACTGTTTATATTGTTTCCAGCGTCACTATTTCAGCTCCTTATTCCCAACTAAACACACTTGTGACATAAGCAGTGTTCTTGTTAATATACAGTAGTACACAACCACAACACAGATGTACACAACTACGCAAGCTTGTTTCAGCGATGGAATAAAACAATAAAAATGTAATTGCGACTTTTTATCTAACAATTCTGACTTTTCTCGTAAATGCGAGTTTATATCTCACAATTCGGACTTCGTGTTTTGCAATTACGACTTTTTTATCTTACAATTTCGACTTTTTCTCACAATTTCGAGTTTATTTCTCACAATTCAGACATTTTCTCACAATTACGACTTTTTTCTCACAATTACGACTTTCTCGCAATTATGACTTTTTATCGCACAATTCTGAATTTTCTCACAATTTCAAGTTTATTTATCACAATTCAGACTTTTTTCCCTCTCAATTCTGACTTTCTTGCAATTTCAAGTTAATATTTGAATTCAGATTTTTTTCCTCGCAATTATAACTTTTTATCTCACAATTTTGACTTTTTCTGGCAATTTTGAGTTTATCTCTCACAATTCGGACTTTTTCCTCGTATTGTGAGTTTATCATTCACAATTCGGACTTTTTTTTTCACAATTCGGACTTCATGAGTTGCAATTATGACCTTTTATCGCAGTTCTGAATTTTTCCTCACAATTTCGAGTTTATATCTCATAATTCTGACTTTCTCACAATTGCGACTTTTTCTCACAAATGCGAGTTTATATAACACAATTCGGACTTTATAACTTCAGACCTTTTTCGGGGGGGTTTTATAGGGCATTACTAAATGTAGTCATATTGTAGGAATGCACAAGTTTGCCAATGAACCAGATGTGTGCACACTTGTGTCTGTGACTGTGTGTGTAAGCTTTGAGCCATCTCACAATCCTGCATTTCTAGCAGTTGTGTATAATGAAGTTGATGTGTTGGGATGTTTTGGAGATGTCTATTTACTGTACTGGAAATGAACCCTGCTCTGCACAACAAACTCGTTTTGCATCAGTTAAACTGAAATATATCACAAACATGAACAGGTCTGTCTTTTCTGTTTTCCTTTTTTAAAGTCTGAAATATGTCATCATATCTATGCAGAAACTGTTTGATTCCATGTGTTTTGCTGCACTTTTGTATGCCATTTACTGTATACCATATCCCAGCTAACAGAAATATGTTCCAAGAATGTTTTGTTAATGTTCCCATTAAGTTATGAAAACGTTATTTCTGAATGTTCTAAGAAACTTCAAAATGTCTAGTTTTTATAAAAAAAAAAAATTAAAAAAAATGTTTAAAAAGAAAAAGAATTCTTGGTAATCAGAAGGTTAAAGGAACATTCAATTTTATCGTTCATCAAACATTAATGGAATGTTACCTTTGAATGTGCCCTGAACATTCTGAAACAAGTAGCAACATTTAAAAACTGTTAGACTAACGTCCAACGAAGACATTTCAGAAAAAAGAAAAAAAAAATTCAATGAACGAGAACATTATTGAAGACCAGATAACTCTGAACAAACGTTCTATTAATGTTACAGTAAGAACATTGAGAGAACCTTGCCAGAATGTTCTGAGAACTGTTAGCTGGGATACGAGTAACAAAAAGTCTAAAAAGTCTCTGAAATGTGTGAAAATGTGTACTGAATAAAATGTGAGTGGTGTACTAGAGCATCTTGTGTCACATTTTGTACTTGACACCTGAGGTGAGTTTACCTGTCATCTGTGAATGCAATGGAGTGTGAAACGTCAAGCTGGAGGCAAAATTCGAATACAAAATGTTCTGACAGGTGACTTAAAAACTGGCAACTTCTAAACTAACTGGTTTTCTTTACATTTAAATATTTAATTCAATATGAGTAAATCAATCTAATGGACATCATGTTTAATTTTAAATGGAAGTGTTTCGGGAAGAATTTCTACACCACTATAGTGTCACCAAACAGGTTTCCCAAACACTTTCCATATCTTCAGTATACTTGTCCTTCAGTAGGCTATTATACACTTAATCTGTAAAATCATGTACAACAAACAGTTAAAAGGTGACTAATAGGAGATCACTGTTGATCAATTCCTTCTTTCTGAGTCATTGTCTTACAGTTTATGTTCAATCACAAAACTATATGTTTTTTTTTTTTCTCACTTTGATATTTATCTGGGCAGTTTCAATGTGTGTGACTCACTGAACATGTTGAAATACCCTGCAGAAACCCGATGAGCCTTTAATCCATGAGATTTCTATAGGAAATTAAAAACATTACAATTCCCCTTCAGCATTTATAGATGTATAAAAACAGCTTAAATATAGAGTCTCCATCATTCAGAGCATCTAAACATTCACAGATGAGATAAATTGAATCCCTGGAGTGTTAAATGACGCATTATGGTTTATATTTCACATCCTAAACAGCATATATTTGGCACAGATATGCAGAAGTGAAACTGACCAAAAGAAAGTTTGTTCTCTCCAAACTGCCATTTGGTTAGTCAACAGACAGACGTGTTGTTTCAATTTCAGAACATTCGTTTGTTTGTTCGGCAAATATCACTACCAAGACTAAACACACAGAAAGAAGCAGTTTTTCTTGAACAGCAAGACATAATTAGGAACATTTTGTATCATGATAGTGGAAAGTGTAGTATAAACAAAGGTGGTCAACAGACAGGAGCAAAACTCCATGAACAGACAAGCTTGGATGTGTTTTAAGCAGAAGTCTGATTTTATGTGGGTTGAACTGAATTAAAGTGTCTTTTCCCATTCTGGCAGACTGAGTAATGTCCTCATATTAAGGAATGTTGCGCAATAAATGTTTCCTGCCTCAGCATTTCACCTCCTTAGAGTTTCGACAAAACTCACTGGTGACAAACAGTCAGAAAGAGTCTGAAAAACAAACTCACTTGCACATAAACAGGGTTCTCGTGGAGTAAATAACCAAATAAACCAACTGCACATATTTTGACTGACACTTTGAAAAAAAAAAAAAAAAATGCTAGGTTAAAAACAACCCAAGTTGGGTTGAAAATGGACAAACCCAGCGATTGGGTTGTTTTGACCCAGCATTTTTTTCAAAGTGTTATGTGTCTGATTTTTAATTTCCAACCTATTTTGGGTTCATTTTAATCCAGCCATATAGTCATTTTTAAATAATAGTTGAGTAGAATAAAACTGCCCAAAAATTTTACCCAACTGCTGGGTCAAAACAACCCAATTGCTGGGTTTGTCCACACAGGGTTGGGTTACACATATTGGGTCACTATGTTGGGTCATTTTTAACATCGTTCGGTTATTTTTAGTAATAACCCATCTGTTGGGTTAAAGGGTTAGTTCACCCAAAAATGAATATTCTGTCATTAATTACTCACCCTCATGCCGTTCCACACCCTGGCTATCACCAGACCAAGCTCAATTTAAAACTAAACATTGGTCTGGGGAGTCTGCTATGTATTTTCTACTTCAGAAGAGGCGTGATCAACGAGCATTATTCACGCACTTGGATAGTCCTTCAACCAATCAGATCAATGATCCGGGTGACGTACTTTGTTGTACTTTGCAGAGCAAAAGTGTAACAGAAACAGTAGAAATGAATGTACGGGTTTCCAGACTGAGTTGCGGGGCGAAAGTCTACCCAGTCTACCTTCATTCATCTTCAAAACACAAATTAACATATTTTTGATGAAATGAGAGCAAAGCCACCGAACCTTTCTAGATCAATAAAGGTACTAAAGACATATTTAAATCAGTTCATGTGAGTACAGTGGTTCTGCCTTAATATTATAAAGCGACAAGAATACTTTTTGTGTGCCAAAAAACCCCCACAATAACGACTTTTCATCAATATCCCGTGATGGCTGAATTCAAAACATTGCTTCTGAACTTTACAGACTTTTCTTTTGTTTTGAATTAATGATTCGGATCTCCTATCCAACTGCTGAAATCACGTGACTCAGATTCACTGATTCGATTTGTAAAGCTCAGAAGCAGTGTTTCGAAATCGCCATCATTAGATATTGTTGAAAATTCTTTTTTTTTTTTTTTTTTGGCGCACCAAAAATATTCTTGTGGCTTTATAATATTAAGGTATTAGTAAGGTAATATTAAGAACCACTGTACTCCCATTAACTAATTTAAATATGTTTTTAGTACCTTTATGGATCTTGAGAGGTTCAGTGGCATTCTTCTCAATAGAGGCCTCACTCATCAAAAATATATAACGACATGAGGGTGAGTAATTAATGACTGAATTTTCATTTTTGGGTGAACTAACCCTTTAACATCCGAATGCCGGCTCAGTATTGGTCAAAACTGATCACGTGATCAGCACAACGCATGCGTGTGATGTTGATGCAGGAGCCGGCCAATAATGAGTTGGCATTCTGACATTTAACCTGGAAGCAGTGTTCCCAACTTAGCAATTTTGTTGCTAGATTTAGCAACTTTTCAGACTACACTAGCAACTTTTTTTCCAAAAAGCACCTAGCAACAAATTTAGCAATTTTTAACATTTATTTGGGAACTTTTGGAAAGTGACTCTAATCAAAACAGCACACGTACAAGTTAGCTAAATAGACTGAGCGGTTGATTCATAATTCCTTAAGATCGCTGTGGAAATAGCTGTAAAAACCGGAAGACAAAAGACAACGAGTGGGGGCGGGGCTACACAAGGTCTATATATAGCCAGGCACGAGGCTATATATACGAGGCAAAAATGATTTGTTGAGTGCTCGAAAAAATGCTGGGTTATTTCAACCCAAATTTGGGTCAAATATGGACAAACCCAACCGTTGGGTTAAAAAAATGCATTTAAAAAATTAACCCAATGGTTTTGTTTGTCCATTTTTGACCCTAACTTGGGTTGAAACAACCCAGCATTTTTTAGAGCAGTAGCACGCATTTCACATTTTTGGCAAAATAATTTAAACACATTAAGTTCGGAGTACAATTGTTTGGTTAGCAAGTCACAATTTTTTTTAAAAAAGGACAAATTTATAATTTCCTACAAAAGTACCATTAGCAGTTCAAAAAGTAAAGTAATCGAGGAAACCACTGAACAGCTAACCAACCCAGCAGCACACCACACCATTCTATGGAGAGAGTTGTAAAGAGGTGCCTAGCAATAGACAAACACATTTAAGTTAAGATGCTAGCTGCAATTGTTCAATATAGCCTAATTGTTAATTTACTGATACACCTTGTCATTAGCTTGTTTAACTGTTGATCATTTAGGTAGCATATTAACTACCACAGGGCTTTAATTGTTCAGTTCATGTGTAGTTTCACTGGTTAAAAGGAAAATAACCTACATAAAATGTAATTGTTCAAAAGTGTTTAATTGTTCAATATCAATGTTGTATTTAAAAATAAAAATAAATCTGGTCATGAAAAAGTGTTGTTTGTATTAATTTTAAAAATGCTGTGTGTGTATGTGTGTGTGTATTTATTTTACAAACAAATCTAAATTAGCATTTCAAATAATATCTATGTAGTTTTGCGTTGCGATTACGTAATGACGTCATGGCGCAATTACGTCACAATGTCATTTAGCAACTTTTAGCAACAAAACGATCTGCCTTTAGCAACTTCCCCTGAAAATTAGTTGGCAACACTGCCTGGAAGTGCTGGACGTAAACAACCTATGAGAAGTATACCGAACAGAAGATATTGTTGAATAAAGTCATAATTTTTGTTTTGTTTTTGCGCACAAAAAGTATTCTCGTCTCTTCATAACATTAAGGTTGAACCACTGCAGTCACATGACTGTTTTAACAATGTCACCTTTCTGGACCTTGAAAGCTTACATTGGTGTCTATGGATGAGTCATATAACTCTCGGATTTCATTTGTGTTCTGAAAATGATCCAAGGTCTTATGGGTGTGGAACGACATGAGTGTGAGTAATTAATGACAGAATTTTCATTTTTGGTTGAACTAACCCTTTAAATGCGCTTCCCGCGGCGACAGTTCAAATTTTAACGGTCCAGTGACTGTCAACAGAAAGAAGCTGCTGTAGCCTTAAAAGGTAAGTCATATTTTTTTTTTTTATGTATATAACTTTATAACATTAGAAATTGTGTACTGAAACATACATATATTCTACAACTGAATTTTATATTTTTAAAATGAAGATGTAATTATCTTTAGTCAGTTAATGTTCTCAGGATATCGACTGGAAATGCTAGCTATCCTAGTTAGCTCGCTAGAAGTAGTTAAATAATTAAAACAAAGTAATTAAAACATTATACTAGCGAAACTGTACCTTACTATGGTAATATAATATTGTCTCAGAAATCACTAACGTGTTCTAACATTACGTAGGCCTATGTTTTACGTGTCTTCGTGATAATTCATAATCACAGAAAATTTGAACTTTATATTTGTATTTTTTCGTACAGATACGATTACAGCTTTATACATCGCACTACAGAGCGCTCGAAATGCTGAACGAAAGAGCACTTCTCATTTGAGTCGTGCCACATGGGACCTGTTTTAGCTCAGATTGGGTTGTTTTTAACCCAACATTTTTTTTTTTTTTTTTTTTTTTGAGTGAACAGGCCTATTGATGTTTCATGTTTGCTTAGAAACCATTGTTTGGTATCAAAGAATATATAAAAAAAACTTAAAATGAGCTTGAAGGACATCATATAATTGTATTATGAATTTACAGTATTCACAATGACTTTAGGCTACTGATAATAAGGTTTTTGACGAGTCCTGAAGGCTTTGAAATGCGTGATAATGACCCAATGACTGATTTCTTTAATTGTCCTAATAATCTGAATGTGTTTTAAATACCCATAATGAGGTTTATACATTTATCATCAATGAATCACTAACTATAAAAAAATCACCAGTGTTTTTATCAAATTGTTATATTGTCATAAAAGAAACTAATGTATTTGTTGATGTATTTGAAATGGATTTTATATTTTATTCAATATTTTAAGAAATACCTGATGATGAGATGATGAATGAAGGGAATGAGGCATGAAACACATTCATTGACCGCTGGGTGTCAGTGTTGCTCCATCACATTCTGTCCATTTAGTTTTTCCACAATTGCTTAATTTCTTGAAATCTTCACCCATTTCCTCACAACATTAAACACAAAACCAAATCTCCAAACTACACCCACAAAACCCCTGACTCTTCTGGCAAAAATCAAACAATCGACTCCAAACCATTTCACCTGTTCTCAAAATCAAACAAAGCTAACACACATCAGTCAATATATAAACACTACAGATCATTCGTTAGACAATACATCAAAAAAACAGAGAACACTGAATCCAGAGCATGGTACAGAAAAAATATATACTTTATACAGAAATCGAAATCTGCTATTATGTAAAAAAAGTATAGTAGGTGAATATATTGTATAGTATTTCTAGTTGTGCAGCTGTAAAATCAAAGTCCTTTAACAGCTGTTTTTGGGCTGTTCGTTTGAGTTAAAGTGGACGTTCACAGGTGGGTTTGGGTTGGTGTTTGTCTGTAGAGTCTATTTACAGTCTCACGATCCTCGTCTCGCTGCAGGCAGGCAGACAGGTGGCCATTAGCTCATGATGGAGCCGATGAAGGCTGCCTGCACAGATGACTGCCTCCTAGTTTGGGCTTCAAATGTCATTTTCTACGCTACATTTCTCAGCCTACGCAGACCTGGGCTTCTGTACCAATTTAGACGTCAACCTTTGACATTTCGACGGTTTTCTGCAGTCACCCACCCACCCCAGGCCATGCGAAGCTGGATCTTTCTCGTGGTTTCTGTCCAGGGGTGAACCGGGTTGATCCACATCAGGTGCTGAGGGTGAAGGTCATGACACCGGTCTGGTTATCCATGTAATTGCAATGGAGTGTTTCAAATATAAGTGTCTTTACTGTTCATGAATCACAGCTAATTCTCAGTGAGTATTATCGTACACCATCAGAGAAATCTGTCACTTCATGAACAGCATTATGTGAAGGAATCTTTATCTTAAATAAATGCATATTATTTACACACGTTTTGCACAATTGTACATTACAGGAATAAACTGCATTGACACCAATTTTCAATTAAAAACGGAAAACTTTTTATGCGTTTTGGCGGTTTATTTACACGACATCGACGTTTTGGGGTCCTGTAAATGGGTTTCAAATTGCACGTTTTTGAAAACGATCCCATTATCATCTCTGTGTAAACAACAACAATGCAGATCTGTGAAAACAGTGATGTCATGCACATGCGTATCACATGTTCACTCTATGCGTTTTTGGCGCACGTGCTCTGTAAAAGTATAGTCTTTCTTTACTTTCCTTCTTTACTTGAATTCAAATGGAAGTTACATAAACTGCAATTCATTGACTGGCAGATAGAGACAGGCTCTAAAAGGAGTCAATCCCAATCCCATGTTAAAATGCCCAAATTTACTGCAGAAAAAAACAGGTTTTCAGCCTGGTACAAAAAGTTTTTTTGGTTTATACAGCTAATTTTGCCCTTCATGACAACTCTGAGGTGGTTAATTTTTTTATATAAGTCATGCATTTAAATTATATTAAGCCTTAAAGTTCTGCATAATTAAGGGCGTGGCCACTTGAGTGACAGGTGGATTGCCGCTGCTGTCACTATTAGCCGTTTGTCTGCTGTCACGTCACCTCAGCTAATTCCAGCCGCAGAACTTGGCATCGTTTTTGAATCATCTTGGCACTGGCTAAAAGTTTTGTCCATCAGATTTACTACAATGAAGAACATGCCTCTCAATACAGCACTGTTTGGATATTATGACTAAAACTGCTGCATTATATTGAAAAATATATTTTGGACACAGGCTCATTTCTTTATGAGAGTCTAATGTATACAGATACATAAACATAAACACTCAGATTGCATAATTTCTTGAACGATGATGGAGAGCAGATCGTTCAGAAGAAATGTGATGCAAACAATGGACAATATATCAATATTTCATGGATTTAACGCTTTTGTGGACAAAAAGTGCTGTTGGATGTTTTTCATTGTTGTTTTTTTTTTTTGAGTTTTCCCAACTTGTTCTTTTTTTAGATTTTTGAGTTTTCTCAACTTGTTTTTTAGATTTTTGAGTTTACCCAACTTGTTTTTTAGATTTTTGAGTTTACCCAACTTGTTCTTTTTTTAATTTTTGAGTTTTCCCAACTTGTTTTTTAGATTTGAGTTTTCTCAATTTGTTTTTTAGATTTTTGAGTTTTCTCAACTTGTTTTTTAGATTTTTGAGTTTTCTCTACTTGTTTTTTTATTGAGTTTTCTCTACTTGTTTTTTTATTGAGTTTTCTCTACTTATTTTTTAGATTTTTGAGTTTTCTCAACTTGTTTTTTTTTTATTTTTGATTTTACTCAACTTGTTTTTTTTAGATTTTTGAGTTTTCTCTACTTGTTTTTTTATTGAGTTTTCTCTACTTGTTTTTTTAGATTTTTGAGTTTTCTCTACTTGTTTTTTTATTGAGTTTTCTCTACTTGTTTTTTATATTTTTGAGTTTTCTCTACTTGTTTTTTTTTAGATTTGAGTTTTCTCAACTTGTTTTTTTTAGATTTTTGAGTTTTCTCAACTTGTTTTTTAGATTTTTGAGTTTACTCAACTTGTTTTTTAGATTTTTACGAGGTATGAAGTCCCGTTTTGATTTTGTGTGTTATTACTCTTGCTGGAGCATCTGCATCTTAAAACAGACATCGTAGTAAACCCTTAACTTTCAAATGATGTATAATTTGTTAGATAGATAGATTGCTCCTTAGCCTGAGCTTACTTGGTCACGTTGAGCTCAGTTCCACCCACGTCCTGCCTCTTTGCCCATTGTTGTTTATCCAGGAGTGACACTCTGCCAAGATGTTGACAACCGGCTCCACCCACTTTGGGCTTCAGAAATAATCTTCAGAAACCTATGGGTGACATCACAGACACTACGCCTACGTTTTATACAGTCTATGTTTACAACATGACATCGCTGACCACTGACCTGGCATGCATAATAAAGCATTTTTAGTTATTTTTGCGGATCTGTGTGAACGGGGATCATTTGGACAGTGTTGTCATCTATACAAAGAAAAAATTACCTACATTGTTGTCGTGTAAACATAGAGACTACTTTCAAAAATAATATTAAAATACCTTAGTGTTTCCAAACGTTTGACTGGTACTATATCTGAGAATTATTAGAACTGAGAAACATTAAAAGTCTCAAATTGCTCATTTAATCTCATTGATGTCTAAGAGAAACACTGATTTTTCTCATCTATGTGACTACTTTTCTGATTTGAGCAGTTTGCAATAATAAAAACCAAGTATGTTACATTAGTTGTTCTCATCACTATATCAACTTTAAGTACAGTAGAGTGTGTAATAATACTGAAAACCATCAAACAACACCCACAAACTAATGGAGATTGTCCAGTCTCTCCACCTCTAACATCATACTGACCTCAATCCAGAAGTATGCTTATTCTTACAGTAAATATGTGAGTCATCAAACTAAACATGAACTCGCCGCAAGATAAATTAATCTATCATTAAAGCATTGCTTGTATTTTCGCCCACATTGTGTTCCAGTGTAATGGTGGTCCACTGCACAGTTTGGAAGCATGTGAAGATCATTTGCATGGAAATGAGTTGTAGATCAGGAGATGAACGCTTGCCAATCAATGTGAACACACACATCTCTCTGAAGTCCAAATGCTCCAGAATAATAAACACTTCAGCGTAAGAAGCTCTGGAGGGTGTTTGTGTGGGAAAACGGATCTCAAATGCTTGTCAAGTGGAATAAACTGCTGGAAGAATCTCAATTATAAGGACAGTTGCACTTTTTCCTCATTACTGGGAGTTTTTTCCTTGCCTCAGTCTCCATGGGGTGTTGTATTGTGAAGAGTACTTCACCGATAAAACTGACTTGACTTAAAAGAAACAAAAACAGACCCAAATGAGTCAATAGTTGTCATCCAATAGATATAAAGTGGATAGCAGCTCAGATTTTGGGGGAATTTGATGATCCAGGATGGTTTTCACTATAAAGCCACATAACAAACTGCTAAGCGAATGACACCGGAAGCCTCTCACATTCAAATTACAAACGTCCGCACTGCTCTTATAAGTTATGAGCGCTACATACTTACTGTATGACTTATTTGTCTGTTTTTATTCCTCCTGAAGATTTTAAGGAAACACAACTTGTTGACACGTACATGAAGCACAACAGAGATTTCTCCTAACTTCTGCTGGTATTTTGCCAATGTTTTTCCCATTAACATTAACAAAATAAACATTTACATGCACTTAACATAAAATACAAATATTTTATTATATGTTTTATCAGTGAGTGACTGATCATTTATTTTTGGAGGTGCTTGACAATTCCGACTTATCTGGTAGACATTAAGCAAAATGGAGACACCATATAATCTAAAATCTTTGGTTTCAATGCTCCAGAATGTCCCACATAAAAGCGACCAACAAAACACACTGACCCCAGAGGAAGAAATTCCTTACATGTAGCGGGATGATGAACGGCTGTGAGGGTGGAACGCTTTCTCTGGAGGGGATAGAGATGCCAGAGTAATGGAAGACCACGGCCAGAACTTCTCCCTCAGGCTAATGGGCCAGAAAGCTAAAGTCTCATTTTTAACAGACCTTTTGTCGCTTCCCCTCAGGCTCTTTGAGGAAACAAATAATGACTTCGCTCGCCCTAACGATCCACATCAACAGACCTTTACGTGTAATGTTGTTGATCTGCGCGTGACGGATTTCACAAGCTTGACAATGCTGGAAGGCATGCATGAACAAATGATTAGCATCTTTCACGTTAAAGATTCACAGCTTATTCACATTCACATTTATGGGAAATCTACACCGCGAGGAGCTTGATGCGTAGTTTAGTTTCAATAAATCTGCAAGCAGAACACAAACCCGTGATCCTCCGCCATTTGGATGGTGTGCGGTCGTCTCTGTGACCCTTATTCAGCATGCATTTCTGCAGAACTTCAAAAAGGTAAAGGGGAGAAGTATCGTGGTGCCTGGGGCAGATAGCAGCCCAACATTCTGCATAAATTCCTTTTGATGTGTAACTTTGATCAGAACTAGATACTAATGCTGCAGCCATCCAGCTCTCCATTAGCCAAGACACCAGCATGACGATTATGTAATAAATATAACGAACTACCACTGAGATGAACGAGAACGATAACGGACAGATTCCTGCTGCTATTACTGACCTACTTGGGTTTGAGTTCAAGTTCACTTGAAGCTCCTTTCAAAGTTGGACATTCCTATTACAACTGGTGGCCGAGAGATCTCAACGCACTGCAACCGAAGAAAACACATGCAAATAGAAAAAACACCAGCAAATTAAGAAAATGTCTCCATCAGTATGACAACATGTGCTGCAAATACAGAAATACAGAAACAACCTGCAAATACTCACAGCGCAACCAAGTACAGAAATGCGTTGCAAATACTCACAGGGCAAAATACAACGCAACTAAATACAGAAATGCATGGCAATTACTCTCAATGCAACCACATACAAAAACACACTGCAAATACTCACAGCGCAACCAAATACAGAAACAATCTGCAAATACCCACAGCGCAAAATACTCACAACACAACTAAATACAGAAACACACTGCAAATACTCACAGTTCAACCACATACAAAAACACACTGCAAATACTCACAACTAAATACAGAAACACACTGCAAATACTCACAGTTCAACCACATACAAAAACACACTGCAAATACTCACAACTAAATACAGAAACACACTGCAAATACTCACAGTTCAACCACATACAAAAACACACTGCAAATACTCACAACACAACCAAATACAGAAATGTGTTGCAAATACTCACAACGCAACTTAATACAGAAATGCATGGCAATTACTCTCAATGCAACCACATACAAAAACACACTGCAAATACTCACAGCACAACCAAATACAGAAACAATCTGCAAATACCCACAGCGCAAAATACTCACAACACAACTAAAGTTGCAATGCACTGCAAATACTCACAACACAACCAAATACAGAAACACACTGCAAATACTCACAGCGCAAAATGCTCACAATGCAACACAACTAAATACAGAAACACACTGCAAATACTCACAGTTCAACCACATGCAAATACTCACAACACAACTAAATACAAAATGCACTGCAAATACTAATAACGCAACCAAATACAGAAACAATCTGCAGATACTCACAACACAACCAAATACAGAAACACACTGCAAATACTCACAGCGCATAATGCTCACAATGCAACTAAATACAGAAATGCATGGCAATTACTCTCAATGCAACCAAATACAGAAACACACTGCAAATACTCACAGTGCAACCACATACAAAAACACACTGCAAATACTCACAACGCAACCAAATACAGAAACAATCTGCATATACTCACAACACAACCAAATACAGAAACAATCTGCAAACACTCACAACACAACTAAATACAGAAATGCACTGCAAATACTCACAACGCAACCAAATATAGAAACAACCTGCAAATACTCACAGCGCAACCACATACAAAAACACACTGCAAATAATCACAACGCAAAATACTCACAACGAAACTAAATACAGAAATGCATGGCAATTACTCTCAATGCAACCAAATACAGAAACACACTGCAAATACTCACAGTGCAACCACATACAAAAACACACTGCAAATACTCACAACGCAACCAAATACAGAAACAATCTGCATATACTCGCAACACAACCAAATACAGAAACAATCTGCAAACACTCACAACACAACTAAATACAGAAATGCACTGCAATTACTCTCAATGCAACCAAATACAGAAACACACTGCAAATACTCACAACACAACCAAATACAGAAACACACTGCAAATACTCACAACGCAAAATACTCACAATGCAACTAAATACAGAAATGCATGGCAATTACTCTCAATGCAACCAAATACAGAAACACACTGCAAATACTCACAGCGCAACCACATACAAAAACACACTGCAAATACTCACAACGCAACCAAATACAGAAACAATCTGCATATACTCACAACACAACCAAATACAGAAACAATCTGCAAACACTCACAACACAACTAAATACAGAAATGCACTGCAAATACTCACAACGCAACCAAATATAGAAACAACCTGCAAATACTCACAGCGCAACCACATACAAAAACACACTGCAAATAATCACAACGCAAAATACTCACAACGAAACTAAATACAGAAATGTGCTGCAAATACTAACAATGCAACCAAATACAGAAACACACTGCAAATACTCACAACGCAAAATACTCACAACGCAACTAAATACAGAAATGCATGGCAATTACTCTCAATGCAACCACATACAAAAACACACTGCAAATACTCACAGCGCAACCAAATACAGAAACAATCTGCAAATACTCACAGCGCAAAATACTCACAACACAACTAAATACAGAAACACACTGCAAATACTCACAACACAAAATACTCACAACGCAACTAAATACAGAAATGCATGGCAATTACTCTCAATGCAACCACATACAAAAACACACTGCAAATACTCACAGCGCAACCAAATACAGAAACAATCTGCAAATACTCACAGCGCAAAATACTCACAACACAACTAAATACAGAAACACACTGCAAATACTCACAACGCAAAATACTCACAACGAAACTAAATACAGAAATGTTCTGCAAATACTCAGTGCAACCAAATACAGAAACAATCTGCAAACACAACACAACTAAATACAGAAATGCACTGCAATTACTCTCAATGCAACCAAATACAGAAACACACTGCAAATACTCACAACACAACCAAATACAGAAACACACTGCAAATACTCACAACGCAAAATACTCACAACGCAACTAAATACAGAAATGCATGGCAATTACTCTCAATGCAACCAAATACAGAAACACACTGCAAATACTCACAACACAACCACATACAAAAACACACTGCAAATACTCACAGCGCAAAATACTCACAACACAACTAAATACAGAAACACACTGCAAATACTCACAACGCAAAATACTCACAACGAAACTAAATACAGAAATGTTCTGCAAATACTAACAACGCAACCAAATACATAAACGCACTGCAAATACTCAAAACGTAAAATACTCACAATGCAACTAAATACAGAAATGTGCTGCAAATACTCTTAATGCAAACAAATACAAAAACACAATGCAAATACTCACAATGCAAGCAAATACAGAAACACACTGTGAATATACACAATGCAACAAAATACTAAATTGTTTCACGGGGACCCCAACAAGTGACAAACCTGGCTGGGACTTTTTATTGTTATAGACTTTTTATTGTTCAATGTCTACTCCTCAGTGGTGTTGTCAATGACCTGAAAAAGTTTTTTGTTTATTTTTTAACATCCTGATCATATGTGCATTGTGAGTATTTGCAGCACGTGTTGTCAAATTGATGAAGATGTTTTCATAATTTGCTGGTGTTTTTTCTATTTGTAATTTGTTCTGTTTTTCACTAATGTTCCCATAAACTTATTAAAACGTTATTTCTGAATGTACAGTTTTTTAAAATGGTTTTAAAACATTTTTTTCTGGGTTATGTGAATGTTAGAAAAAACATTAAGGAAACGTTCCGTCTTATTCTGAAAACACAATGTTCTCTGAACAAGTACTATGTAATAACATTTAAAAATGTTAAACAAATGTCTAGCTAAAACATTTCAGGATTTTTTTTTTTTTTTATGTTTAGCGAACGTTATTATAGACCAGACAACTTTAAATGAATCCACAATTAATGTTACTGGAAGAACATTTGTTCATAATTTTGAGAGAACCTTAAGCTAACATTCTGAGAATGTTCCCTGTTGGCTAAGCAGCATGTAAAATTTAAATAACTTTACAAAATCTGTCATTACTGTACCATTCACAAAAGACTTAATTTTATTCTTATTAGATTTTTTTTTTTCTAAATGGAGTAACAAGCTTACAGAAGACAATTAGTTAAAATCCTGTGATGTTGTCTTCCCAATTAATGTCTAAATTAAGTAATGAATTATAATGCAAAGCAATATGATAAAACATAGAATAGAATACATAAAAAGGAATAAAATTTTTCCACTTGTACAGTATATACAACTTTGCTTGGTAATTCATGTGCTCAGAACTCATAAATATACAATATTTCAGCCTCCAGTTGAAGTCGGCATCAGTATCCATTAAATCAGAAGCTCCTCCCAGATATTGACAGTGCAGCATCATGACACCTGCGGTGTAAACGATCCTTCACAGTCAGTCAGGAACATGTCGAGTAATTTCGCTTGACTTATTCATGCTTACGAGACTTCCATCTATTCCCTTTTAATGAAAGCACCCAAATATTTTTGCCTTGGTGTCTGTCACTATCCTTGTCAAGCTCAGAGTTGGTTGTGATATCTAATGATCAGTGAGTGTAATCTTCCGTTATCTCAGGAACAGTTCACTTCATGTCACCTCGCACATTACTGCCAGTTTCCAACACAAATTTTTCAGGATTCTTGGCTAATGAGGCATCTGGAGTATTACAAATGCAAGACATACAGTCGACATCTTTGTCAGTCAAAAAAAAAAAAGAGTCATGCAAAGCTCAACAGGTGATGGAAAATCCAATCAGCCTCTCGACAGCGATAAGGAGACGTTGGTGAAATTAATACGGTCAAAATGCAGTTCCTGTGGGAGATCTCTTATTAATCGTAATGAAAGTTCAAGCCCTTCATTTAATAAGGTTAAGCACCGTATTTCTACATATAGGCTATGTCATTCATCATGCATTAAGAGCCAGTAGCCTTTTATTAATAATCATTAACAAAGAGTGATTTTAGAGTAATACGTTTAGTTAATGTTGTCCCTGTGTTAATGCACTGGTCATTTTCCTTAAATCCTTGTTGCCATCCTTGTTGTTCTTCTTCGCTTAGGGGTAAAAACAAGTTCGAAATACATGAGCGGCGATATACTGTTAGCGAACATCCTGATGCCGCCCATGCTGCTGAGAGTGACGTTTAGATGAATATGTAAATAAGTGATGCGCACTTTCCTTTCAACAACAAAAACATAAGAAAAAATGCCAGTGGTGAGAAAACAGCAGTCCAGAAAGCATCTGATCATAGTAATGTGAAATTTTTGTTTGCAATTCAGTACTAGTAAAGTCATGTCATGTTTATTTATATAGCACTTTAAATCAGCAATTTTATAGCATTAAACATGAAAAAACAGTGTCAGTGTCTCTTTCAATTAAAATTACAACTTCAGATTCTACTCTAAAGCGACTCTCCAGAGTGTTCATGCAGTTACTTGTGTGTGTCTGAACTTAATGGACTGAACAGAAGAAACGAACCAGAGAAGATTTCCACCTTGAAGAAGGCGGAGTCTCAAAACCACGCCTATCTATTTCCTATTACATCATATACAGCAGTAGGTACTGAATATGACTTTAATACACAGATCTAATCTACACATGCGATTTCTTTGCTTGCTCTTTACGTTTACAGACATAAACAGCTGTGTTTAAGTGAACTTTGTGTGTATTTGACAGTTTAAGCACAATAACATGTGAAAGAGAACTTAGTTTAGTACTCACAGGACGCACCGTCTGACAGCCAGCTTTCTGTGCGTGTGCCTTGGGTGTGTGCGCTCAGAAGGTTTAGACTGATATGGCTTTAAAACAGACAGATAATAAACTTTCAAGATGATGAAGAACTGCAATGTCATGATGTTTAGTTCTATTGTTTCTGTAATGATGTTCAGCTCATTTGCATTTAAAGACACATGCATGCAAGAGAAGACTGCAGTGAATGTAGAAGAAGAATGTAGTGTCAACTATCTCAGATTGGCCTCAACATTAACTGAGATAAGACTAAGATAAAATTCAAGAATTCAAGATAAAATCTCAAGATAAAATTCACAAGCAAAAACCCAGTCATGCTGAAAGGAATTCCCCACTTGTGCTCCTAAAATTTAGGAGCACTTTCTGATCAATAACAGACATTAACTTTCCCATTACAGTGCGATGTTAGCCCCTTTAAATTAATTTCCAGGGGCATTTTTGCCATTATAAGACAGTTTTTTTTCTAATCTTATTAAATGTATGCAACATATTTCCTCAATTCCTGAGGAAACGATTCTGCTTGTGCGCAAGGTTAAAACGACCATCTACGGGAAAAGCCGGATTCCACCAAAGCATTTTTCTTTTTATGCACACAATAATAATCTTTTACATTGTAATCCTTTTATTTTTAATATTTGTCATGTTTGTGTGCTCCTGCACATCCCTGTGTGTGTAATAAGCAGAGTGTATGCACTTGTACACCCGTCTTTAGGTGCAAAGCAAATATTACGCCATTGACTTTAGACTACGCCATTGACCAACTCAAACCTGCTCTATTTCAGTTGCCTTAAAATAGCAATACGCCAACAATGCACCTGAACACACCTCGTTTTCAGACCAGCACGCCCATGGGCGAACAGATGGGTGCAAATGCATTTGCTATTTAAACAACGTGGCGCAGGACATGAAAATGATAACTGCGTCGGGCTGAAACTACCAAAAAACACTTGCATCTCGCCTGGCGCCGCATTGCACCAGCTGTATGATAGGGCCCTTACTTAGACTGTTTAATGCAGCTTATTGGTAACTAATGTTGAATGAATGTTTAAAATATAATTTTTTGAATTTAGAAATATGTAAAAATTTTACTTTAAAAGTTTGATATTTTATATCTAAAGTGTAAATATGAAAATGTAAATATGCAAATAAAACCACCAGTAGGTGGCAGCAAGTCTCACTCATTAAATCGTTCAAAACACAGATTCATTTAAGAATCACCATTGCTTGGAGATGCGCAACAGCTCTTATGTGGCTTTGTTTGAAACTATTTTCATGAAGCAAAAAAAAAAAAAACAGTATATTATGTCACTTAATATAAACTTATTTATTGTACTTCAATAAGATCAGTAAGTATCACATTTGCAATCATGCTAATACTCGAAGAAACAGGAGTCTACTCATGTTATAGTTCTTACCTTACATATTAGGCTTGCTGTAATCGACGGTGTTACCGTTGTTCAGAAGTCAGATTTCACCTCACTTCGCATATTTCACCTTACTTTTCTGACTAACAAGACGTTGGATGAAGATTTGGTTGCAAAACGAAATGTAAAAGTGAATATATAAGCGAGTCTGTCATTGTACTGTTTTTTTGTTGTGTTTTTCATTAAGAATAATAATGAACCCACCCACCATTCAAGCAATTGCTGCTCCGAATTGCCGCTACTTCAAAAGCGAAAGTAGACTAATATGCACTAGGGCATTCATAATGGGCGTTTTTTTTTATTCATTTTTGGAGGCATTTTTGCCCCAATCCCCCGTTAATTTCCGACTTTGCTTATGATCATGGTCATGAGATGGTCTGGTAACTGCGCATCGCCTGTTTCACCTTGTAAACAATTTTTGAAGTGAAGTCCATCGCGCACGTCTTCTGCACTTGCTCTGCTGACTGAAGCAAAATCTTTGAATGAAGGCATGAAAAGCAGCCGATTGAGGTACGAAACATAACTGTTGTTCAGTGTAGATGGATGTATCCTATTGCGTTATAGATCTATTCATGAGAATCGATCGGGTCACTCGCACTGGTGCACCTAAATATTTTTTCACAGTCACACGCAGTTATTTTAGCAGTGTAGAGGCCTGACTTACCTGGGCAGCATCATTGACCAACATGGCAGCACAGACGCAGATGTCAAGGCAAGGACTGGCAAAGCAAGAGCGGCCTACATACATCTCAAGAACATATGGAGCTCCAGAGACCTGTCCTTGGCAACAAAGATCTGCCTATTTAACTCCACCGTGAAGTCAGTGTTGCTGTATGGAGCAGAAACCTGGAGGACAACCAAGACGGCCATCAGGAAGGTCCAAACCTTCATCAACAGCTGTCTCAGAAGAATTCTCCAGATTCTGGAGATTCTTCAAACCAACCTTTGGGAATGGACTCACCAACTCCCTGCAGAAATCAAGAAGAGAAGATGCTGGATACTCTTCGTAAACCACCAACCAACATCAACAGGCAGGCATTGAAGAGGAACCACCAAGGAAAACAGAGAAGTGGACGTCCAAGAAACACCAGGTGCTTCAACCATTAGGGCCGACATCACCAAGATGGGCTACACTTGGAACCAGCGTGGATCAAATGCGACCAGTTTCGGGAACCAGTTGTGACTAGGTACACAGTAAAATCCCCAGAGTTAAATCAGCTCTGCTCAGAGTACATATGGTCCCTCTCTAAATAGTGTTAAAGTAACACTGAAGCAGAGTTAAAGTTAATGAGATAACTAGGCAATTAATAAGACTGTGACTGAAGTCAGTTGTAGTTCTTGTGTTTCTCTTTTCTCCAGTGATTCTGCTTGTTAACAGCAGGTGTTCATCACTAATGCACAATCATCACTTAATTAATTGCTTAATTATCTCATTAACTTTAACTCCGCTTTAGTGTTACTTTAACACTATTTAGAGAGGGACCATATGTACTCTAAGCAGAGTTGATTTAACTCTGGATATTTTGCTGTGTAGTTAGTTTCTACAACGATGCATCGTACTATGATTGCTGACCATGAGTTACATATGTGTATGAGAAATGCAGTAAAAAGCAGCTGAAAATGACTGATCCATTGTACAGTGATGGTAGTTTTATCAGACTTTGTATATCAGTGAAGCTGTTCTGCTGTTTTGGGCAGAACTCTTCTAAACAGTGTTGCCAAGTATGCGGTTTTCCAGCAGAATTGAGCTACTTTAACACTGTTGCCGAGGGTTGTTTTTCATGTCTGGGGGTTGAAGCCACCCCAAATAACGTGACATTTAGCCCTTATAATGCAAATTTTACCAGGAGAACCCTACCAAAAACATGGATTTTTACCAGGAAACCCCCCATGAAACGCGACTGGGCTAGTTTTGAGTAGCAATTAGGCGGGTTGTGTTGTGAAAACTTGGCAACCCTGCTTCTAAACACTTTAGAGTTTTGAGATTGTTTTCCTTCACCATAAGATTATGCAGTAAATTAGCCTGATGCCTGGAAGCGTGCTGATCATCCCAAACCTCATTTAAAAGAAAAAAAACTACTTTTTTCACCTCCGAAAACTATTTTGTATCCTTTTCTTCCTTTCATTTCCAATGCATTTCAAGTGTTCAGTCCTGATGTTGCCGTGCCATTTTGCAAACTTCAGTTTGATAGTTTCCTTCAAATATCTGCAACATTAAAACAGGTGTGTTATAATCAGGCAGCGGATATAAACATGTCAACAGTTTAATTAACTTGCTTGCAGAAATTCTCTTCAAACTGTTGCTCCAACATGACTATTCATAGTTTTCGGTCATGTGACTGCCGCGGAGACCTGGAGGGTAAAACATCCATTGAACAGGCATGTCAGTTTTCCATCTCTAAAGAAGATAAACAAAAATATGTGTAAGTTTTGTGCACTTGTTCTAAAACTTAGTGTACTAAATCAGTGATATTAAAAGATCAAATTCAGTATACAGTTCATTGATATATACAGGCGAGCAGATGAGCCCAGAGTACAAACGCAATGTGTTAAATATATTCTTTATAATGGTTTTCTATGGACAAACACTTAACCAGAAACTGTGTATTGCGTTCATATTCAGGGTTCATCTGCTCGCCTGCTTGAATTTGGTCTTTTAATATCACTGTTTTACTAGATTAGTACTTAGTGCAAACCTGTTAAAAATGACTGGCAGGCAGAAGAAGAAAAATCTAGTTTTGCCCTTCAGCTGGGCGTGCCTTTAAGGGTGTGAAAACTATGAATTGTTGATCTGACAGGGAACGGTAGATTACATATAAATTACAATCGGTTACTGATTCCAAATTACATCCAAAATCCATTACATTACACATTTAAGGCAATGTAATCTGATTACTTTTGACCTACTTGTTTATCACATTGATTTGAAAAGGATAATCTTGTAGCATATTGATAAAAAAATGCAAAGAGAATATATTCCATTCTTTAACAACATGAAGTGCATTAAATATTACATTACGTCCCAAAATAAATTAAAATATATATTTAAAAAAAATCTAAAACACTTACTATAAACAGATAAAATTGTTTTTATTTGTTTACCTGCATGTCATGTGACCTGACATCAGAGAACCGTGAACTTAATTTGATTTATTATTATTATTGACTTATTAGCTTAAAATCTCAGGTTCAGCTGACAATAAAGTTGAGGAATCCCTGCATTGAATGTAAATATGAAATTACATTAAATGTACATTTGAATGTGTTTGAAAGACAAAAGGCTTCCAGAGACAGTAATACAAGGTTTAATGACTCACTGAGTGATCATTTTAAAAATAATTAATGTATTCATTAGGAGCTGATTAGAATTGCAGTGTTGAGAAAACACTTCTGATAAGTGAAATGATTTCTGTAAATCCAGTGATCAAATGCTGTGGGTCTCAGTTTTCAGTGATAGTCACATGACTAGTTCACAAACCTGGAAGAGCTTCTGCAGTAGACTTTTTTTTAGAAAGAACATTCTAGAACAGAACATTCTAGTGCTGCAAGCTCAATGAATTAAATCATGAATTCCCTTTCTCTTTCAGACTCCAGCTGTGCTGAAAAACTTTGTGAGCTGCCAAGTGAGAAAAAGAATTAAAATGGACTATTCTTCCCAATATTTGTGTGCTGTGTAAATGTCATGATTATTAGAGCAATGTGTCATGCTAATGTCAAACTCTACTTCAAGTTTGTTTCACACTGCCTGCTGCTGTTCAAAAGTATAGGGTGAGTAAACATTTGCATACATTTGTTCATCAAGGATGCATTAAATTTGTCAAAAGTGACAGTAAAGACATTTATAATATTACAAAAGAATGCTTTGAAATTCATCAAAGAATACTGAAAAATAAAATGCATCAATTTACACAAAAATATGATCAACATTGATAATAATCAGCATATCAGAATGATTTCTGAAGGGTCATGTGACACTGAAGACTGGAGTAATTCAGCTTTGATCACAGGATATAAATTACATTTTAAAATATATTTACATAGAAAACAGTTGTTTTAAATTGTAATAATATTTCACTATTTTTCCTGTTTTTTGCTAGATTATATATTTCACCATATAAAGGTCATGAACAAGAGATATTTAATAACCTTCTTTGCCTTTTGTTGGATGAGAGTCCCAAAGTTAACTACTGTATTAAATACAAATCTATTCATGTATCCTCAACATTTTATGAAGAACATTTTCTGTTATTCAAAGTCTATAGTCGATAAGATTATTATTATTTTCAATGTTTTTGAGCCTCTTCAGCTCACCAAGGCTGCATTTATTTGGTCAAAAATACAGTAAAAATAGTGAAACATTATTACAAATTCAAATAACTGATTTCTATTTAAATAACTTTTAAAATGCAATTTATTCCTGTGATGCAAAGCTGAATTTTCCGCATCCATTCAAGGTTTTTACATTACAAAGTTTACTAGTGAGCTGAGTATTCAAAGGCATCATAGGTGCATCAGTCACTTATAAGGTTTCATTTCAGTTCGGAAGCCGCCTTAAATGCACTGTAAAAAATAGTATTGTTCTAAATTGTAAATAAATAAAAGATTATTGGAATACTATTTTAGTCTTTCTTCTTCAAAATGTAATGTTTAATTCAGTATTATTTGCCATTTCTTTTGAATTATTTGAGAAATTTACTAGCAATTTAGTGCAGTTTTTCAAAAAAGAGCTCATTTGAACATTTTTTTGTAAATTGCATGTGATTTTGTCATCGCTCTTATTAATGCCTTTGTTGTGTTGTTTTTTTTGTCGATACCATAATTGCATCCCTTGCGTCATTGAAGTTAACACTAGACCAAACAAAGAGAATAAATATATATCCATGTGCTTATTCAAAATTCAGCATTGTTATTATCGCTCTCCAAAACATCTAAAAACAAAAGGCTTCAGATGATTAACCTCGTTGAATAGTTTTAAAGCGCTGTAATATTATTATCTTCCTCTGGACGTGCGCTATTGGAAATTCTCTTTGAAAGCAATGAAACGCAGAGAAGCTGTTTGGAATTAATGAAATGCTGCTAATGTTGATGCATGATGGAACGTGGGATCGGACAGATGGCGGTGGGGTTACGGATGCCGAGCACGTCCGACGGACAAACGAAGGCCCTAAAACCATCATCTGTCCTGTAAACAAGCATCAAATCAAAACAATTTGCTCTTTGTCTTACTCTATTTGCGCATCAATTCAGCATTTTTTGTCAGTGTTCTAGTCCTTGAAAGACTGCATGTTTTCTGAGGGTTTTTGTTTGTCTGCGAATGTTCCTTCATCATTCATGGACAGAAACTGAATGATCTGTGTATTCAAACTCATTGCATGATAAAGAGCAACGTGCACATTCATATAAACTTCTCCTTTTGTCAGTAATGAAAAATGCAAAAAGGCAATTGCTGTCCTTATTTGCCTCTCCGTAAACAGCTGTAGAGAGTCTGACAGATGCTCGACTCGAAATTCTACACACTCGGCTGCCGTTAGGTTAGAGTTTGATCAATAGTGACAGGAATCCCACACCGCCTGCGAAAACATGACTGCAAAAACGTGCGTTCCAAAAAACAGCGTCTACTAAGGATCATCCTGAATGAAATGCACCCTCATAAGTGACGGAGACCCTTTCAGCACAGTTTGTTGGCCGTATACTTTTCATATTTAAAAGAAACCGAGAATGATGTTCAGCTGGGAAAATAAATATTATGAGATAAAGGTCATGAGGTGTCACTTACCTGAGAATTCCCACTGCTCTCTTTTTTCATTCACGTCTTTAAATAAAGCAAAAAACATGAACACAGAAACATCTAATCGTTTGTACAGAGTCACGTGATCAGTAAAATTAAAAATAATAACTTACAAAAAAATTACATACAGTAAACATTCAGTGCAAACTCAGTAGGATGAAGAACAAATTCTTATTTCAAAGAAAAGGTAACAAACTACAGATGGCAAAAATCAATTACAATAGCCTAATTTACACAATCATTTTCTAAACATTTTCATAAAATTTCACCATTTTTTGTTTGCATTTATTCTTAAATTGTAAAATGATTGAACAATTTTTTAAATCTCCTTCCAAGGAGTTCCAATGTTTTACACCTGCAACAAAAATACACATTTGTTTTGAGGTGGTTCTAACTAAAGGTTGTTTGAAATCTCTCCTACTGCTTTCGCTTTTAACAAAAAGGCTTTGCAGGTCACATGGTAACAGGTTATGTCTTGCTTTATGCATTATTAATAATGTTTGCAGAACAACCAAATCTTTCAATTTTAATAGTCCTGACTTCAGAAACAGTTCAACTCTATGTATAATTCTTATGGCTCTTTTTTGTAGAATAATTAGAGGCATTAAATATGTGACATATGAGTTTCCCCGCACTTCCAAACAGTACATAAAATAAAGTAAAATTAGTGAACAATACAAAGTGTAGTTTAACATATCCTTATAATTTTACTCAAGACAAAAAGGTTTTTACATATGTGGCTTCCATTTTAATTTCTCATCTATGAGAACCCCCAAAAACCTAAATTCATAAACTCTTTCAATATTAGTTCCATTTAAACACAAATTGATTTTTTTTTGGTACATTTATTATTTGTAAACCGCATAAACTTTGTCTTACTTAAATTTAATGAGAGTTTATTATTCTTGAGCCATTTCTGAAGTAAGACCATTTCTCTTTGAATTATGGTCCGTAGTATTTTTAAATTTCTTCCAAACTAAAAGAATTTGTGTCATCTGCAAAAAGAACAAAACGTAATATTTTTGACACTTCACAAAGTGTATAAAATAAAAAGTTTTGGCCCTAATACGGAACCTTGTGGAACTCCACATGGAATCTTTTTACATTTTGATACATAATAAACATACTGTTCCCTGTTTTCTAAATAACTAGTCAATCAGTGACGTTCATTTTAAGGGTTAGTTCACCCAAAAATGAAATAATGTCATTTATTACTCACCCTCATGTCGTTCCACACCTGTAAGACCTTCATTCATCTTCAGAACACAAATTAAGATATTTTTGTTGAAATCCGATGGCTCCGTGAGGCCTGCATAGGGAGCAATGACATTTCCTATCTCAAGATCCATTAATGTACTAAAAACATATTTAAATCAGGTCATGTGAGTACAGTGGTTCAATATTAATATTATAAAGCCACGAGAATATTTTTTGGTGTGCCAAAAAAATAAAATAATGACTTATATAGTGATGGACGATTTCAAAACACTGCTTCAGGAAGATTCGGAGCACAAATGAATCAGTGTGTTGAATCAGTGGTTCGGAGCGCCAAAGTCACGTGACTTCAGCCGTTGGCAGTTTGACACGTGATCCGAATCATGATTCGACGAGCTGATTCATAACGCTCAGAAGCTTCCTGAAGCAGTGTTTTGAAATCGGCCATCACTAAATAAGTCGTTATTTTGTTTTTTTGGCACACCAAAAATATTCTCGTCACTTTATAATATTAATATTGAATAATGCATTCTCTCATTTCCGTTATAAGTTTAACCAACTATGACGACTTCCGTTTTTGAGAAACCTGGAAATGTAAACAAGGTCAATTGTGACGTATATCCAAGTGAAATGCTTCACGAACAAGAACAAATGTAGGGCGGGGCTTGATATTGTCTGTGGGGGAATTGATTGGATGGTTGTGGTTTGCTATTGGTGGATCTCATGTGAGTGACAGGTTGCCCCGCCCTCATCATCAGAGAAGAGATGTCGCTACAAGAGGGACGGGAAGTTATTTTGAGTTATTTTCATAAATTTAAAACAATAATAATGTGCACAGATAAATTATTTAGAATAAATACTGCAATATTCCATAAAAAAAAAGAAAAAATTGTCCATTTTTATTTCATGATAACTTTGAAAAAAACAACAAAAGCACACCTTAAACTAAAATGAAAACTGACAATATAAAAATGAAAGATAATTAAAAAATACTAATAAATATGGGTTCATAACACTTAAACAGTTTAGGGTGGTAATAGAGGGCGCTTTATTAATCGAGGCTCATTTCATCTGTCACATGGTACACATGTAAAGGTTCGTCAGTGGTTATGACAGCACCCTTTACATCTTCATCCAGTGTCTGCTTATCTTCATGTTGAATTGATGGTTCTGGAGCGACACGAGGGTGAGTAAATGATGACACCATCTTCACATCAGAGGGAGCTATTCCTGTAAAGGACAACCCGGGAGAAAAACGGTGCAAGGTAGTCATGTGAACTAAAAAACGACTTCTACTGACAATATCATGTCATGCTGAATCAATAAACTCGTCTGCAGGACTGATTAATAATGGTCAGACGGAGCGGTACAGCATTTCTTGGTTGAGTGAAAAGTCTTGTCATATTGATGTTTAGATTCCTTCACGCTGTCTTTCCAGCTGTAATTGATCCCAACTGGAATTCAGCGGCGCTCATGATGTCCACTCAGCGTTTGATTCAAATGGTAAAAGCAGGAAAGATCTCACAGACAAAAATCAAACCCTCAGGACACACAAACCAGACACCAAAACCTGCTGAAACGCTGGTTTACTTTCTCCAGAAACTGGTGAATGAGGAGATTTAAAAGTGACCCAAATAAAATGAATGACATCTCAGACTTTTGGTGATAGTTGGTCTTATGAACTTAAAAACAATCTATCTTACAATGACACATCATAGTGTGGGTGATGTTTCCAAACGTTTCAAATGTCTGACTTGCATCTTTGTTTGGGTATTGAGACGACACCGGGTCAAAAGGTGGAGGTTTGTTGTCACTGAGTCAACATTAAAAGGACGTTTCATCAACCGGCACTTTGAAGATAAAGGTCAAATTAATGCAGCAATACAGGAGATTACAGTAACACACAGAGGAAAAGGTCACAAAATAAAAATCATTTGATATTCTGGAGTCTACAGAAGCTGACACAGAAAGCAGAAAGTGGTTTTAGACTTATATATTTAGGAATTTTTCAACCCAAGGGCTGGTAAATATAGGACAGAACACATGTTGGGTTAATTTTATCCAGCAAATTGGGATGTTTATTTAACCCAGCATAATGGATTGATTCATTTTTACTATGATACTAACTTTTTTTTTTTTTTTTATGTTTACAGATTAACTTAAATCCTCTAAAGCTTTTTTAAATACTCCACACAACCACTGGTTTGCATGATAATTCCTTTATTTTCGATCATATTTTATAGTAATATATTGTTTTGAATACATATTGCCTACATTTAAGCTTGTTTATCTAATATTAGAAGTTAAAATTTAAACATTTAGAAGTAATTCAAGTGTAATTGTCCAGTCTCGGTTGTCCTGTTTCCACCATAATGGCTTCAGCGAAGGAATCTAAAAACTTCAGAGCAGAGATGGGACCAAGTCACACATGTGCAAGTCTCAAGTAAGTCTCAAGTCTTAACCTTATTTTTTTCTTGGGCAAGTCAAGTCACCTTATTATTGTAATTTTAATAAAAAATATAAGTAACTGTCAGTAAATTAAAATAATTTGTATTTGCATTGTAAATACTCATGTTCAGTAAAATACATCATGGAATCAAACAAAATTGTAACTTTATAAAATTATTTATTTTTCACTTCTGCCAACAGTGTTTGAAATGTTTTCAACATTGAGTCCATAAAACAAATAACAGCTTAACATCCAACAGACTCCTCTCTGAACACCTCCCTCTCTCTCTCTCAAACAGTTTACATACATTAAACTTTGTTACATTTCTCCTCTCTCTCTCACAACAGCTTTACTGACATGAAAGGAGCTTTTGTTATAGTATTGTTGTTCAGAAAATGTACATTATTTGGCACTGTATTTGGCATATCACGGTTTCAGTTTTAGTTTGTTGGTAAAATACAACTTAGATATGGAAGCCCGTTTCCACCACAAAAAACAAAAAACAAAAAAATGATGAATTGCGACTTTTTATCTCAGAATTCTGACTTTTTAACTCGTAATTGCGTGTTTATATCTCACAATTGCGAGTTATAAAGTCAGAATTCTGAGATATAAAGTCGCAATTGCGTGATATAAAATCAGAATTCTGATATAAAGTCGCAATTGCGTGATATAAAATCAGAATTCTGATATAAAGTCGCAATTCCGTGATATAAAGTCAGAATTGCGAGATATAAAGTCGCAATTGTGTGATATAAAATCAGAATTCTGATATAAAGTCGCAATTCCGTGATATAAAGTCAGAATTGCGAGATATAAAGTCGCAATTGCGTGATGTAAAGTCAGAATTCTGAGATATAAAGTCACAATTGCGTGATATAAAGTCAGAATTCTGAGATATAAAGTCGCAATTGCGTGATAAAAAGTCAGAATTGCGAGACATAGTCACAATTGCGTGATAAAAAGTCAGAATTCTGAGATATAAAGTCGCAATTGCATGATATAAAGTCAGAATTGCGAGATATAAAGTCAGAATTCTGAGATATAAAGTCGCAATTGCGTGATATAAAGTCAGAATTCTGAGATATAAAGTCGCAATTGCGTGATAAAAAGTCAGAATTGCGAGATATAAAGTCAGAATTCTGAGATATAAAGTCGCAATTGCGTGATAAAAAGTCAGAATTCTGAGATATAAAGTCGCAATTGCGTGATAAAAAGTCAGAATTCTGAGATATAAAGTCGCAATTGCATGATATAAAGTTAGAATTGCGAGATATAAAGTCAGAATTCTGAGATATAAAGTCGCAATTGCGTGATATAAAGTCAGAATTCTGAGATATAAAGTCGCAATTGCGTGATAAAAAGTCAGAATTGCGAGATATAAAGTCAGAATTCTGAGATATAAAGTCGCAATTGCGTGATATAAAGTCAGAATTCTGAGATATAAAGTCGCAATTGCGCGATAAAAAGTCAGAATTGCGAGATATAAAGTCAGAATTCTGAGATATAAAGTCGCAATTGCGTGATAAAAAGTCAGAATTCTGAGATATAAAGTCGCAATTGCGTGATAAAAAGTCAGAATTCTGAGATATAAAGTCGCAATTGCGTGATAAAAAGTCAGAATTGCGAGACATAGTCACAATTGCGTGATAAAAAGTCAGAATTCTGAGATATAAAGTCGCAATTGCATGATATAAAGTCAGAATTGCGAGATATAAAGTCAGAATTCTGAGATATAAAGTCGCAATTGCGTGATATAAAGTCAGAATTCTGAGATATAAAGTCGCAATTGCGTGATAAAAAGTCAGAATTGCGAGATATAAAGTCAGAATTCTGAGATATAAAGTCGCAATTGCGTGATAAAAAGTCAGAATTCTGAGATATAAAGTCGCAATTGCGTGATAAAAAGTCAGAATTCTGAGATATAAAGTCGCAATTGCATGATATAAAGTTAGAATTGCGAGATATAAAGTCAGAATTCTGAGATATAAAGTCGCAATTGCGTGATAAAAAGTCAGAATTGCGAGATATAAAGTCAGAATTCTGAGATATAAAGTCGCAATTGCGTGATATAAAGTCAGAATTCTGAGATATAAAGTCGCAATTGCGTGATAAAAAGTCAGAATTGCGAGATATAAAGTCAGAATTCTGAGATATAAAGTCGCAATTGCGTGATAAAAAGTCAGAATTCTGAGATATAAAGTCGCAATTGCATGATATAAAGTTAGAATTGCGAGATATAAAGTCAGAATTCTGAGATATAAAGTCGCAATTGCGTGATAAAAAGTCAGAATTCTGAGATATAAAGTCGCAATTGCGTGATAAAAAGTCAGAATTGCGAGACATAGTCACAATTGCGTGATAAAAAGTCAGAATTCTGAGATATAAAGTCGCAATTGCGTGATAAAAAGTCAGAATTCTGAGATATAAAGTCGCAATTGCGTGATAAAAAGTCAGAATTGCGAGACATAGTCGCAATTGCGTGATAAAAAGTCAGAATTCTGAGATATAAAGTCGCAATTGCGTGATAAAAAGTCAGAATTCTGAGATATAAAGTCGCAATTGCGTGATAAAAAGTCAGAATTGCGAGACATAGTCACAATTGCGTGATAAAAAGTCAGAATTCTGAGATATAAAGTCGCAATTGCATGATATAAAGTCAGAATTGCGAGATATAAAGTCAGAATTCTGAGATATAAAGTCGCAATTGCGTGATATAAAGTCAGAATTCTGAGATATAAAGTCGCAATTGCGTGATAAAAAGTCAGAATTGCGAGATATAAAGTCAGAATTCTGAGATATAAAGTCGCAATTGCGTGATAAAAAGTCAGAATTCTGAGATATAAAGTCGCAATTGCGTGATAAAAAGTCAGAATTCTGAGATATAAAGTCGCAATTGCATGATATAAAGTTAGAATTGCGAGATATAAAGTCAGAATTCTGAGATATAAAGTCGCAATTGCGTGATAAAAAGTCAGAATTGCGAGATATAAAGTCAGAATTCTGAGATATAAAGTCGCAATTGCGTGATATAAAGTCAGAATTCTGAGATATAAAGTCGCAATTGCGTGATAAAAAGTCAGAATTGCGAGATATAAAGTCAGAATTCTGAGATATAAAGTCGCAATTGCGTGATAAAAAGTCAGAATTCTGAGATATAAAGTCGCAATTGCGTGATAAAAAGTCAGAATTCTGAGATATAAAGTCGCAATTGCATGATATAAAGTTAGAATTGCGAGATATAAAGTCAGAATTCTGAGATATAAAGTCGCAATTGCGTGATAAAAAGTCAGAATTCTGAGATATAAAGTCGCAATTGCGTGATAAAAAGTCAGAATTGCGAGATATAAAGTCAGAATTCTGAGATATAAAGTCGCAATTGCGTGATAAAAAGTCAGAATTCTGAGATATAAAGTCGCAATTGCGTGATAAAAAGTCAGAATTCTGAGATATAAAGTCGCAATTGCATGATATAAAGTCAGAATTGCGAGATATAAAGTCAGAATTCTGAGATATAAAGTCGCAATTGCGTGATATAAAGTCAGAATTCTGAGATATAAAGTCGCAATTGCGTGATAAAAAGTCAGAATTGCGAGATATAAAGTCAGAATTCTGAGATATAAAGTCGCAATTGCGTGATAAAAAGTCAGAATTCTGAGATATAAAGTCGCAATTGCGTGATAAAAAGTCAGAATTCTGAGATATAAAGTCGCAATTGCATGATATAAAGTTAGAATTGCGAGATTCACGCAAATGCGAGTTTTTATCTCAGAATTCTGACTTTTTATCACGCAATTGCGACTTTATATCTCAGAATTCTGACTTTTTAATCACGCAATTGCGACTTTATATCTCAGAATTCTGACTTTTTAATCACACAATTGCGACTTTATATCTCAGAATTCTGACTTTTTATCACGCATTTGCTACTTTACACCAACACTAAGTGGGGGCCCCAGGCAAAATTCATAAATGAGGCCCTTCTAAAAGATTTTATAGTTAAAATATCTTTGTTACCTAGTGACGCAATTATACAACATATAACACAGTCAAAACACATAACAGAACAAATTGTTTTTAATTTACAAAATTCGTCAACAAATCTTACTAATTAAATAATGTCAACTAAATAAATGTATTGATATTTATTTATATTAATGCGAGCTGGATAAACTAGGCAGGGCTCAACGCTACGGATTTTTTTCTACTGGCTCGGTTGGGCCAGTGGTTCAAATTTTTACTGGCCCCACAACAAAAAAATTAATAAAAGTAAAAGACAAGAAAATGGGCCTATAAAATAAGCATATTTATTGTTTCCATTGTCTTTGTTACATTTAACCTAAATAAATAGGGTTATGACACCAAAAGCTACTAGATTAATTTATATTATAAATATTGTTAGACAAATAAACAGTAAGTAATAAAAGAGTAACAAATAATCAAATTACGAGTAATAGCACAAATAAATACAACAGAACAAACATATAAATGAAATAAATGGTGCTTTTCAAGTTTTTCATGTAGGTTTAAACAGGAGATTTTCAGGTACAGAAATTGTAATCTAATGTATAACTATAGAATTATAGGATTATAAGATTTATTAAAGTTAATCGGTCAAGAGCAGTTACAGATGCATAAAAATGTTTTAATGTTGAAAATATAAAACGTTAAATAGCCTACTGTTATTGGAAATGATTACAAAAAAAAAAAAGACACTTCAAATGTGAAATTAAACCCGCCAGTAGGTGGCAGCGAATCACTGTTAATGAGCGAATCATTGAGATTCAACCGATTCATTCAAGCGGCTGATTCACTCAGGAAGTGTTGCTCAGAGACGCAAAACAATTCTGTGGACTTTGGAACTATTTTCGTTGGTGAAATACAGATGAAACAGACGATTTGGTGTCTCAAATGTAAGTCACTTGATATTAAGCTCTTGTTCATTAAACTGTACGCTGAATAAAATCAATATCACTTTTGTAATCATGATAATATTTGGAGAAAAACGGCGCTCTTTGTTTAATCTTCATGCTTTCTTTTTCGCTTTTGCCTGCCAGACGTATATGTCCTCTTCATGTTTAATAAATTGAATTAGGCATTTTAATGTAAGTAAGGGCTGCGCCAGTTTGAATGCGGCGGCATAGGCTGTTGTCCAGTTTCATATGCTCAGTGACAGTCATTACAACCTGACCCAGGATCTGGGTAACACAAAAACTACCCAAACACTGGGTTGTAACGTCTGACCCAGGATCTGGGTAACACAAAAACTGCCCAAACACTGGGTTGTAACGTCTGACCCAGGATCTGGGTAACACAAAAACTACCCAAACACTGGGTTGTCACGTCTGACCCATGATCTGGGTAACACAAAAACTACCCAAACACTGGGTTGTCACGTCTGACCCAGGATCTAGCTAACACAAAAACTACCCAAACACTGGGTTGTTACGTCTGACCCAGGATCTGGGTAACACAAAAACTACCCAAAAGCTGGGTTGTTACGTCTGACCCAGGATCTGGGTAACACAAAAACTACCCAAACGCTGGGTTGTTACATCTGACCCAGGATCTGGGTAAAACAAAAACTACCCAAAAGCTGGGTTGTTACGTCTGACCCAGGATCTGGGTAACACAAATCTACCCAAAAGCTGGGTTGTTACGTCTGACCCAGGATCTGGGTAACACAAAAACTACCCAAATGCTGGAAAAATAACCCCCAAAAATGACCCAAAAGGCTCAACCCAGGACTTGGATAGAAAAAAATAACCAAAGTTTTTTTAGAGTGTAGAGGCAGTAATAATCAAAATGTGAACATTTATTTATAAGCAGTGAATGTTTATTATGTAATTATTATTTATTAAACATATTAATAAATGTTAATTTTCATCATATTTTGGGTTCATTTTAAGTAAGCAATACAGTAATTTTTAATCAATAGTTGAGTTAAATAAAAACTACCCAGCAGGTTGGGTCAAACATATAACCCAACTACTGGGTTAAAACAACCCAATCATGGGGCTTTATATAAATACCATGATATATGAATATGGTAATACTATAGTATTTAATACATTTTACTCAGTTTGAAATGCACACAAATTTTGCAAGTGAAATGTTTCAGTTTCTACTTAGAAAGTATTTTAAGACTAATAAGCTTTTGACTATTCAGAATGCAATGCAACAAGCTCATTGCAAAAATATATGTTAATTATAATTGTATTTCAATACTGAAAATGACATCTAAAATAGTTCAAAACTATTTTATCCAATATTTGTGTGCTTTTTTGTGATTGTGATGTAACATTTTTTAAATGTTACTTGTTTTGGAACTTTCAGAACATTCAAAAAGTAACATTCCCATGATGTTCGCAGAATGATAAAATGGAATGTTCCCTTGTTTCAGAGAACACAAAGAAAACTTACTTACCATAACTTAATGAGAACATTAGCAAAATGTGTGGTTAGGTGGTGATGCTTCAGGTCACTCATTGCAAGTCACATCACTAATGAGGTGTTGATTTCAGAATCTGCCTCCATCGGCATCTCACTAGGGTTTGGAGGAGAGTGTTCGCCTTGATTCCAGCCAATTCAGTCTCCTCCCATCGGTCCCTGTGGATAAGTGGCAGGCCAATTTCAACCTTTGTGCATCTAACACCACCTGCGGTGAAAAATGACCCGTTCGCTCGCTGACTCTTTGTCACCATCCACTTTGTCCTTGACCTGCCATTTTCCAAAAGAGAGGACGCGTGGGAAATTACTAAAGCGCAACAGGCTGTCAGGACGTGACAAAAGACTATTAACCTTTGAGCTGAAATGGATGTTTCTCCATTCAGACGCTAGCAGGAGGTCCCTGGCATGACGGATAAGACCCACCCATGTGGGTGAGTGATGGTTCTCGTGACGGCCCCCCATCATTGACCTATTACAGAGACGAGCGCTCAGACTCAATCAAACTCTTATCACAAATTGATTTAACAACCATAATGGACATTAAAGCACCTTATAATTCATAACAAAAGCACTTGTTATGAAAGAGTGTTAAAGAAAATCGTAGCCTACTTGGCTATTTTAGAGGATGTATCAGACCAATGACCTATTGGATAAAGAAAAATAATGTTAAGTCTTTATTATTAACTAGAACTTTGGCTAACGTTCTGACAAGGCTCTCTTACGTTCTTCCAGTAACATTAATAAAACGCTTGTTCAAAGTTATCTGGTCTTTAATAACGTTCTCAAAGCGCACAAAAATATTATTTATACAGTGTTCATTGAACATTTTAGTTGGACATTTATCTGTTTTAAAAATGCTACTAAAGCAATAAGCCCCAAGAAGCGTTGTTGTGCCTTTCATGAAGTAAAATCACTAAAAGCCTTCCTTCTGCTGGAAAAACTAGTCCCTGACTGTGAACAGCAAAAGAAGTTACATTATTACGCCATTAGATGGTGGCAAAGACATTGTAAGGACGGAAACTTGTGAACGCGGAACAAGACGCAACTGACAAATGCTTTGACTAGTGCTGCCAGTGTCAGGGCACGGGGAAACACATTAACTGTTAAAAGACAAGATATCTCAGTGGACATTCAAACAGATTTTTTATTACGAACATAGGACGTAATAAAATTTATGTCACTTTCCCGCCAGAACATGCCACCTCAGCCGGACTGAGTGGCAAAAGAGTCCGCTGCTTTAGTTCAAAATTCAACATATTGACACAAGCTTTCGGCAGTCTATAAAAATATACCTCAGATTTCTTGTCAAATCTATTTCTACAGTCAATCGCAAAGCTCTTTCCAATTTTAGAGGTGTTTTGTGTATTTTTCGCTGCATGCTGAGAACCAGAATCAAGGACTGGAACTAACCGTTTCATAATACTTGTTTGAATTAATTGTTCGAATGTCAGAGAACATTCAAAATTAACATTCCCATAATGCTTGAAGAATGATAAAATGAAATGTTCACGTAACATTCAAAATACCAAGTAAAACGTCTTTAAAATGTTGTGGTGACATTGGGGTGAGCTGAGTAACACAAAAACTACCCAAACACTGGGTTGTTACGCCTGACCCAGGATCTGGGTAACACAAAAACTACCCAAACGCTGGGTTGTTATGTCTGACCCAGGATCTGGGTAACACAAAAACTACCCAAACACTGGGTTGTCACGTCTGACCCAGGATCTGGGTAACACAAAAACTACCCAAACACTGGGTTGTTATGTCTGACACAGGATCTGGGTAACACAAAAACTACCCAAACGCTGGGTTGTTACGTCTGACCCAGGATCTGGGTAACACAAAAACTACCCAAACGCTGGGTTGTTACGTCTGACCCAGGATCTGGGTAACACAAAAACTACCCAAACGCTGGGTTGTTACGTCTGACCCAGGATCTGGGTAACACAAAAACTACCCAAACACTGGGTTGTTACGTCTGACACAGGATCTGGGTAACACAAAAACTACCCAAACGCTGGGTTGTTACGTCTGACCCAGGATCTGGGTAACACAAAAACTACCCAAATGCTGGGTTGTTACGTCTGACCCAGGATCTGGGTAACACAAAAACTACCCAAACGCTGGGTTGTTACGTCTGACACAGGATCTGGGTAACACAAAAACTACCCAAACACTGGGTTGTTACGCCTGACCCAGGAGCTGGGTAACACAAAAACTACCCAAACACTGGGTTGTTATGTCTGACCCAGGATCTGGGTAACACAAAAACTACCCAAACGCTGGGTTGTTACGTCTGACCCAGGAGCTGGGTAACACAAAAACTACCCAAACACTGGGTTGTTACGTCTGACCCAGGATCTGGGTAACACAAAAACTACCCAAACGCTGGGTTGTTACGTCTGACCCAGGATCTGGGTAACACAAAAACTACCCAAACACTGGGTTGTTACGTCTGACCCAGGATCTGGGTAACACAAAAACTACCCAAACAATGGGTTGTAACGTCTGACCCAGGAACTGGGTAACACAAAAACTACCCAAACACTGGGTTGTTACGTCTGACCCAGGATCTGGGTAACACAAAAACTACCCAAACGCTGGGTTGTTACATCTGACCCAGGATCTGGGTAACACAAAAACTACCCAAACACTGGGTTGTTACGTCTGACCCAGGATCTGGGTAACACAAAAACTACCCAAACAATGGGTTGTAACGTCTGACCCAGGAACTGGGTAACACAAAAACTACCCAAACACTGGGTTGTTACGTCTGACCCAGGATCTGGGTAACACAAAAACTACCCAAACACTGGGTTGTTACGTCTGACCCAGGATCTGGGTAACACAAAAACTACCCAAACGCTGGGTTGTTACGTCCGACCCAGGATCTGGGTAACACAAAAACTACCCAAAATAACCCCCAAAAATAACCCAAAAGGCTAAACCCAGGACTTGAATAGAAAAAAATAACCAAAGATTTATCCTTTTTTGAAGATTGAGGAGCTTGACGGGCCCAATAACTGTATATTTTCATTGTATGGAAAAGAAAAAGCCATTCAAGTTTGGAATGACATACATGTGAGCAAATGATCACCGATAATTTTTTTGGGCTTGACTAGTCTTGGTTTAAGTTCTGAAGGTTTTCCAGCAGTTGATCAGCTCAGTGTTGGCAGTCAGTCACTTTTTGGATCAAAATGGATCATTTATGCCACAATCTTCTCAGCTGGATGCATTTGGACATTTGTACCAAGAAATGTCAAAAGTTGAAACCCATTTTCTCCTTTATTCTTCTCACTGAGTCTCTGCGCTGAGCAGTCACAGCCAGAAATAAACGGCAGGGTTGGAAATACACACTGCAACCAGGGTGGCATACTAGAGGAAAACTGCAAAAATCCAGGCAAGGAGAGGATGAAAGCCAGCATTCTTCTGCCCTGGATTGCGGCGACTGCTCGTCGTCTCTCAGCGGAGCCGTGTTCACCCAACAACATCAAAGAGCAGATGTTCAGCGCGGAAAATTCTTCGGAGAAATCAGTCGTCTTCCAGAGTGCCAAGCCAGGCGAAAATGGAAATAAATAAATGCAGAAATGTAAACATAACGTAATCCTTTCATACTGCCTTAATATTCCCTGGACCTGCAGCCAACAGCTCCTTGAAGAAACATAACAGCTCTCAAACTCAAAGCAAATGTCTTTGTACCTTATAAACCAGCATTTGCATGAACAAAACTTGACTTTTACACATGCATTTTGAAGGGAATGTGAGTTACAGCTACTTAACAAGCAGATTTCTCCTCAAAAAGACATATGATTTGAGAAATCATTCATGTCTGGAGCACAAATGCTTCATGCATGCAACTTTAAAGGATACAAGTGGTCTAGGCATCAGCATCAACATTCCCAGCATGCTCTGGTTACCGCTCACAAGGTAACAAAATTAGTTTCCATGGTGACTCAGCAAGTGGATGAGATTTTGCTGAGGATATTTTAACCTTGACTATGAGCGACAGGAACATGTGGAGCATTTCTAATGTCTAGATTTATTTCTCACCCGACTGGAGTTTTATTTAGCGTCACAAACATGAAGGATTTAAACTTAGAAAGTCAATCAGTGAATCGTTCTGATCTGAAATTGCATCTCTGAAATTGGTCCCAACCAAAAGTAAATTGGCAGTGATAAGGCAAACACTTCTGCGCTGGGTTATATTTTCATTCTTCTCAGAACATCTTCATAGATTAAATTCTGTGCTGAGAGATAAAACTTGTGGGACCAAAATAAGCAGAGCACCACATAACACCTTATGTATATTCAAATTAATTCAGAATACTTTTCATAATTATTAAATGTTATAAAACATAAACGTAAACACTTCACTTTCTTAAGATTAGTTGACTACATTACATTAGTTGCATGGTTAATATATGCTGTAAAAATAGGCTATGTTTGCTCATTGTTAGATCTCTATCGCCCCCAGGTGGTTGGTCCAAGTATGTGTCATAAACTCCACCCTCTCTCCAAATTAAAGGTACACTAGAATGTTTTTTCACAAGATGTAATATAAGTCTAAGGTGTCCCTATTTTGGGGCATCATTAAATATGCAGTGGGTACGGAACGTATTCAGACTCCCTTAAATGTTTCACTCTTTGTTATATTGCAGCCATTTGCTAAAATCATTTAAGTTCATTTTATCCTCATTAATGTACACACAGCACCCCATATTGACAGAAAAACACAGAATTGTTGACATTTTTGCAGATTTATTAAAAAAGAAAAACTGAAATATCACATGGTCCTAAGTGTTCAGAACCTTTGCTGTGACACTCATATATTTAACTCAGGTGCTGTCCATTTCTTCTGATCATCCGTGAGATGGTTCTACACCTTCATTTGAGTCCAGCTGTGTTTGATTATACTGATTGGACTTGATTAGGAAAGCCACACACCGTTCTATATAAGACCTTACAGCTCACAGTGCATGTCAGAGCAAATGAGAATCATGAGGTCAAAGGAACTGCCTGAAGAGATCAGAGACAGAATTGTGGCAAGGCACAGATCTGGCCAAGGTTACAAAAATCTTTCTGCTGCACTTAAGGTTCCTAAGAGCACAGTGGCCTCCATAATCCTTAAATGGAAGACGTTTGGGACGACCAGAACCCTTCCTAGAGCTGGCCGTCCGGCCAAACTGAGCTATTGGGGGAGAAGAGCCTTGGTGAGAGAGGTAAAGAAGAACCCAAAGATCACTGTGGCTGAGCTCCAGAGATGCAGTCGGGAGATGGGAGAAAGTTGTAGAAAGTCAACCTTCACTGCAGCCCTCCACAAGTCGGGGCTTTATGGCAGAGTGGCCCAACGGAAGCCTCTTCTCAGTGCAAGACACATAAAAGCCCGCATGGAGTTTGCCAAGATGGTGAGAAATAAGATTCTCTGTTCTGATGAGACCAAGATAGAACTTTTTGGCCTTAATTCTAAGCGGTTTGTGTGGAGAAAACCAGGCACTGCTCATCACCTGTCCAATACAGTCCCAACAGTGAAGCATGGTGGTGGCAGCATCATGCTGTGGGGGTGTTTTTCAGCTGCAGGGACAGGACGACTGGTTGCAATCGAGGGAAAGATGAATGCGGACAAGTACAGGGATATCCTGGACGAAAACCTTCTCCAGAGTGCTCAGGACCTCAGACTGGGCCGAAGGTTTACCTTCCAACAAGACAATGACACTAAGCACACAGCTAAAATAACGAAGGAGAGGCTTCACAACAACTCCGTGACTGTTCTTGAATGGCCCAGCCAGAGCCCTGACTTAAACCCAATTGAGCATCTCTGGAGAGACCTAAAAATGGCTGTCCACCAACGTTTACCATCCAACCTGACAGAACTGGAGAGGATCTGCAAGGAAGAATGGCAGAGGATCCCCAAATCCAGGTGTGAAAAACTTGTTGCATCTTTCCCAAAAAGACTCATGGCTGTATTAGATCAAAAGGGTGCTTCTACTAAATACTGAGCAAAGGGTCTGAATACTTAGGACCATGTGATATTTCAGTTTTTCTTTTTTAATAAATCTGCAAAAATGTCAACAATTCTGTGTTTTTCTGTCAATATGGGGTGCTGTGTGTACATTAATGAGGAAAAAAAATGAACTTAAATGATTTTAGCAAATGGCTGCAATATAACAAAGAGTGAAAAATTTAAGGGGGTCTGAATACTTTACGTACCCACTGTATGCTGATTCAGGCTGCGGCCCCTTTAAATCCTGGCGCTCCCCGCCCCCCCGAGCTCTCGACTATAATACAGTGCATTTATAAAGTTCACACAGCTAATATAACCCTCAAATGGATCTTTACAAAATGTTCATCATGCATGCTGCATGCATCGGATCATGCATGCCTGCATGCCTGACCCGTCGAGGCATGGACTCCTCTAGACCCCTGAAGGTGTGATGTGGGATCTGCACAAAGATGTTAGCAGCAGATCCTTTAAGTCCTGTAAGTTGTGAGGTGGAGCCTCCATGGATCAGACTTGTTTGTTCAGCACATCCCACAGATGCTCGATTGGATTGAGATCTGGGGAATTTGGAGGCCAAGTCAACACCTCAAACTCGTTGTTGTGCTCCTCAAACCATTCCTGAAGCATTTTTGCTTTGTGTCAGGAGCATTATCCTGCTGAAAGAGCCACAGACACCAGGGAATACCGTTTCCGTGAAAGGGTCTACATGGTCTGCAACAATGCTTAGGTAGGTGGTACGTGTCACAGTAACATCCACATGGATGCAGGACACAAGGTTTCCCAAAGCATCACACTGGCTCTGCTGGCTTGCCTTCTTCCCATAGTGCATCCTGGTGCCATGTGTTCCCCAGGTAAAAGATGCACACGCACCCGGCCATCCACATGATTTAGCCCCATACGCAACAAACTGTGATGCACTGTGTATTCTGACACCTTTCTATCAGAACCAGCATTAACTTATTGAGCAATTTGAGCTACAGTAGCTCATCTGTTGGATCGGACCACACAGGCCAGGGGAACACCCCACAAGAGCTGCAGTTTTGGAGATGCTCTGATCAAGTCTTCTGGCCATCACAATTTGGTCCTTGTCAAACTCACTCAAATCTTTAGGCTTGCCCATTTTTCCAGCTTCTAACACATCAACTTTGAGTACAATATGTTCACTTGCTGCCTAATATATCCACCCACTAACAGGTGCCGTGATGAAGAGATAACATTGACAGTGCTCATAATGTAATGCCTGATCGATGTGTATATATATATATATATATATATATATATATATATATATATATATATATATATATATATATATATATATATATATATATGAACATAATGCATAAGAGTGATATTAAAGGTAGACAGATATATGAAAATAGACATGTTCCTCACAAAAGCACATTTTTTAACCACTATGTGTAATGTTTTCATGCGTAGTATTTGCACAATTTGTGAACAGTCTCATAATTATAAGCGTCCCGTTATCAGCGTCGCCACATGAATTGAGGTGCACACTTCACATGATCTGTTTTCTTAGACATATATAGTGAACGGTCGTCTACTGGTGGTTTCTGCAAACCTTTATTAAGCCCTTCAGTGACCCGACTAATAGCACACGGCTCCAGTAAACACACGCCAGTGATCATGGCACAACACGCCGTTCCAACAAGAACATGTCCATCAAAGTCAGAGAATTCTAATGGAATTCTAATGGAATTCTCACCACGTGCCTCTCAAAAGTTTAAACGCTTGAAAAGGCGTTAGCATGTCAATATATCACTGTAAAAAATGAGATCAGACTGGTGAGATATTCAGAAATTTGCACTGAAATGTGCTGCTCAAACTAAAGTTTAGTTTCAAGAAATTAATTTCAATGAAGTAGACCGAGTTCTGAAAGTTACAGGATGTTCTCAGAGACAATGAAATTTAATCTGAAAAGATGAAGCAGCAGTTGAATCCTCAGGCCCTTTAGCGTGTGTGTGTGAGAGACTGATCTGCGGTGTGAGCGGATTTGTTTCTACACTGACACACACAAAGCTTGTCTTTCACAAAGACACCAAAGCATCTCAACACTTTTGACTGAGAGACATAAATAGGACAGAGGGACATCACAGAGACATTGTGAAGATTCCCACGCAACAGGGTGAAGTGCATGATGGGATTGATATAATAGGGTCAGTCTGAGAAGACACACACATCTAGTGCTGGACGCTTAAGAACGATCAGACACTGAAGATGAGGATGATTTTTACACATCCCTAAAGACTTTAAATATGATGGTATTAGTGCTGGTCCAGAGTAAAGTACTGCTAAAGCTGGTTTTGCTCATTGCCAACTGCATAGCAACACCCTGGTAACCAGCACATCACTTTAACTGTTACCATGTTGCTTTCTCAGAATTGTTTATTGTAATCATTATTGTTAATAAATGTAGTTATATATTGAACACCCTAGCAACTGCCTAACAACCACCCAGAACACCCTAGCACTGCCTAGCAATCTACAACCAACAGCACCATAGAAACTGCATAGCAACACCCTTGTAAACACTCAGAATATCCTAAAAACAAAACCATAGTAATCACCCAGAATACCATAGCAACTGCCTAGCAGTGATCTAGCAATAACCCAGAAATACCATAGTAGCTGTCAAGAAACCCCATGGCAACCAACCACAGCACTATAGCAACTGCCTCGCAACACTCTGGTAATCTCTCAGAACACCCTAGCAACACTCTTGTAATAACCAGAACACCCCAGCAAACTAACCCTAACCCCCTAGCAACCACCCACTTTAGCATTCACCCAGAATACTGTACCTTTGCAACACCCTAGTAACCACCTAGCAACACCCTGGTAATCACCCAGAACACCCTAGCAACACCAACACCAAAGAAACCCCCAGTAACAACCTTGTAATTACCCATAACACCCTAGCAACACCCTTGTAATTACAGAGAATACCCTAGCAACTGCATAGCAACGCTCTAGCAACCATCCACAACACCAAAGTAACCCCCAGTAACACCCTTGTTTTAATTAACCAGAACACCCTAGCAACAACCTAGCAACAACCAACTCTAGCATTCACCCAGAATACTGTACCTTAGTAACACCCTAGTAACCATCTAGCAACACCCTTGTAATCACCCAGAACACCCTAGAAACTGCATAACAATGGCCTAGCAACCATCCACAACACCAAAGCAACCCCCAGCAGCACACGTGTAATTAACCATAGCACCCTAGCAACACCCTTGTAATCACAGAGAATACCCTAGCAACTGCATAGCAACACCCTAGCAACCAACCACAACATCAAAGCATCCCCCAGTAACACCTCTGTTTTAATTAACCAGAACACCCTAGCAACCATCCACTCTAGCATTGACCCAGAATACTGTACCTCAGCAACACCCTATTAACCACATAGAAAAACCCATGTAATCACCCACAACACCCCAGCAATTGCATAGCACTGCCTTAGCAACCGTCCACAACACCAAAGTAACCCCCAGTAACACCCTTGTAATTACCCAGAACACCCTAGCATCTGCATAGCAACCATCTACAACACCAAAGCAACTCACAGTAACACCCAAGCAACCACCCACTCTAGTATACACCCCGAATACTGTACCTTAGCAACACCCTAGTAACCACCTAGTAACACCCTTGTAATCACCCAGAACACCCTAGCAACTGCATAGCAACGTCCTAGCAACCATCTTCAACACCAAAGCAACCCACGGTAACACCCAAGCAACCACCCACTCTAGCATTCACCCCAAATACTGTACCTTAGCAACACCCTAGTAACCACCTAGCAACACCCTTTTAATCACCCAGAACACCCAAGCAACTGTATAACACTCTAGCAAGCATCCACAACAGCTGCCTAGCATTCACCGCGTATATTGTATCTTAACAACACCCTAGTAATCTCCTAGCAACACCTAGCAACACCCTTGTAGTCACTCAGAACACCCTAGCAACTACTTACTAATCTCCTAGCAACACCCTTGTAGTCACTCAGAACACCCTAGCAACTACTTACTTTTGGTCACAGCAAGCACAGCTCATATTTTCTTCAGAAAATGTACATATTTAGTTATAGCTTATTGCTTAATTAAGACATAATCAGTGTCTCCCACTACTTTACGTGTGGTCATGTGCTTCCAGTGTCAGTGTGTGAATGTGGCACGATCTGTTCTCTCTGACAGGATCCTACAGGCTGCTATTAGACTTAATTACAGTAAGCAGAGGAGCGCACACGGGTTAATTATTGAGGTGCTGATGTCAGAGGGGCATCGCTCAACTTAACGACCCCACAGTAATCTTGTTTAAGCGCGTGAGGCTACAGGCGCGGCCGCAGCATGACGGACTGCTCAATAATGTGGTTAGTGAACCGTGGCAAAATGACCAGCCGGTGGAGATCAGGGACTGAGAAGAACATCCTGCAGACAGTGTTTGGACACTTACGCCAAACTTAAACACGTCTGAATGTCATTCATTCTATTGTTAGTTTATTTTGAGCCAATCACCTGAGCTGTAAATGTCACATGACTCATCACTGGCTGATGGCACCACAAAACACACACAATTCCAGGTGTTTCATCGATTTAAACCTAACAAATAAATGCTGTTTGGTTTGTAAAGTGTGTTTGTGCAAATAATGACTCTTAATTTGATATTTTATTATCTAAAGTGATATCGCCATCTACAGGGCATTGAAGGTAATAAATATTGAAACCAGCATGTCCAATGCAGTAGATTTTGACTATTTAATTTCACTTAACATTATTTTATCCATTATACTGAAGAGAACTTTTTAAAGAATATTGGTTTAATTATGCTCTTTTTGAGCACTTGAACTTAACTGAGACTTGAGAGTTTGTAGATGTTTAAGAGGCTGTTGTGTCAACCTTGATTTATTGCAATACTATATTCAGTTTTTTTGATACAATATAAAATATGTGATTGCTCTAATCATAAATCATCCGTTTCTTGTTTTTCACTGGCATGTCTCTTAGGTGTCAAGTGCATCTCTGAACTTAAAAAGGTCGCTGAAAGTTATCTTTACTTAACCCTTATAAGCTATTCGGGGTCTTTTTAAATAAATAAATTGGAATATCTTGTTTTATGTTAGTGTGAAAAAAGTCATACTCAAGCTGTTCGCTTCGAAAATAGCTCAAATTAATTCTCACAATCAGAAACAACGCAGAACACACAGACAGAAATGAAGCGGCAACACTTTAAAACATCCACAATGCAAAATTATCAGGCTCACAAACACACGCACACACACACACACACACACACACACACACACACACACACACACACACACACACACACACACACACACACACACACACACATAAATCAAACTGGAAAAAAACTTATGGAAAGATGTCTTCATGTTTTTGATGAAAACATGAAAACATTCCAGGATTTTTTTTTCATATAATGGACTTCAGTGGGAACCAAACGGTTCAAGGTCCAAATGACAGTTTCAGTGCAGCTTCAAAGGGCTTTAAAGCAGAACTAAGTCACTTTTTTACCTTCATAAATAGTTTTCTAAGTCCTTACGGAGTATTTAAGACAGTGTGATTCACTGAAGGAACCTGTAGGGGGAGCTTCGCAAATCTTACTGAGTTCCGCTTTAAACGATACCAGACGATGAATAAGGGTCTTATCTAGCGAAACGATCGGTCATTTAAAAAAATAAATAAAAAGGTTTAAGTTTTATAAGCACAAATGCTCCCCTTGCTCTGTTCTGCGATGCGCGGTCGTGACGTCATGCAATACGCAATTACGTTGAAAAGGTCAGACACGGGCAGACGTGGTGGTGCACATGTGGCAAATGCCAACAGAGGAAGAACCTCAATGCTGCCACGACTGGACCATTTCAATCCCACCGTTAGAATCAGTCGGTGAGTCCCTGTTTCCATCTCGCTGCATTACCGGACAAAATGGATTTCCACCGTTACTGAGCAACAGCGTTTTAAGGGGCTTGCACACCGGACGCGAAGCTCAGCTACGACTCAAAATCCTGCCGCGCCACAGAGTGCCCTGTACATTGTTTTACATTAAATGTATATTAGATTTCTCTCAAATCGTCGTTAATGTACATACTGACTTCACCCTGTGCTGCAAGATACATCAGTTTCACATTTTTAGTTTAACAGCTTGAATTAAGTCTAAAAATGTATAAAGACGTAGATTTTTCTTTCCTTTTGCTTTGTTGTGCCATTTTTCCATGTACACTAACCTCAGTGCGAAATATTAAAGCATATGTAACGTTTCCCTGTTGACGTAAAACACTCCCGTTGTGCAGCTCTTCTATCAGGAGTCGAGTCAAAATTGAGCTCGCGCGTATATAATGTGCGAGGCCGGTGTGTACTTCCGCCTACGTCACGCGTGACCTTTTCAACGTAATTGCATATTACGAGACGTCACTAACACGCATTGCAGAACAGAGCAAGGGGAGAATTTTTGCTTATAAAACAAACTTTTTTATTTATTTTTTTTAAACGACCAATGGTTTTTCTAGATAAGACCCTTATTTATCATCTGGTATCGTTTAAAGCCCTTTGAAGCTGCACTGAAACTGTCATTTGGACCTTGAACCGTTTGGTGCCCATTGAAGTCCATTATATGGAGAAAAATCCTGGAATTTTTTAATCAAAAACCTTAATTTCTTTTCCACTGAAAAAAGAAAGACATGAACATCATGGATGACATGGGGGTGAGTAAATTATCAGGAAAAGTTTATTTAAAAGTGAACTAATCCTTTAAGCGTGGTTTTCAGGTACCTCTGATTGTATAAAGCGCTGTAAAGCTGACATTCAGACATTTATAAGTGTGACTGAAGTGTTGAAATACTTTGTAAACTGATCACCAGAAGTATTTCTAGTTATTCTCTCTTTCTCTGTGAAGCAGTTAGTCTCTGGACAGCTCTATTGATTTGTTCCGGCGTTTCCACAGACTGATGCCTGTAGATGGAATAATGGGAACTCCTGAGGAATAACAAACTCAACTAAACACACGGACACCTCTCTGGGAATCTGGGACCCAATGAAATCCTTCACCGTCTACTTATACATCATCAACAGAGAGAAAAACATCCAATACAGTGAAGATCAGGTCAATCCTGGACAGAAATTCACGGTCAGCAGCGTTGAGATGACTTGAAAGTTTCTTTGTGGTGAATCTATGATTAATATTCTTTAGCCTTTGAAATGCACAATTCTGTGTCAATCAAACAAGCTTTTGGCTTTAATCTAGCTCAGTATTTTGCAGAAATGCTCTGTTTCCAAAAACACTCCACTGCATTTGGCCTATTTTGTTGAATGCATGTTTGTGCTGGAACAGGAATGTGAGATTGGATTGGGATCCGAGGGAACGCCACTCTAACATGTAATACCGGGAGACGCAAGAAGGCAAAATCAATTAATCTGAAGGCTCTTATTAGCAGTCGGTGTGTGAGCGTGTTCTCAGAGCTGCATTCACTGCAATTTGGACATTTTTGTCTGTTTATTGATCCGGTTTTTAATTCTGCGACTTCAAAGCGAGCGTGGAGTTCTCGATGTACAGTTCCCACTCGAGCCCAATAAAGTGATTACCTTGAACATCTCGAGGAAAAACAGAGCAGAAATAGAACAAAACCATCTGTTCTGGTTTCCTGCGAGCGCTTAATGAGTTTCATCGAATGTAGCCGGTGAGTCAGACAGAATCTCTGCCGTTCATAATGATGCGAACAAAAGATAACTTCAAAGTGCGCGGCGCGCGCAGGTCGCACAAGGTCCGTCGATTTAATGATGCCGCTTCGGCTTCCTCCGCCATCAGTGCCCTCTGTAGTCATCTGGACTGCGGCTCTCAGAACAGCAGAGTTAAATCTCTCCTCCTTCTTCGGGTCTGTCTTCTTCTCCATCTCTTGATGAGGAAGCCGCTTCTCGTCTGGTTAATGATGTCTTTGCCCGTTGGATGTGTGTCTGTTCCAGGCCTCCTCTCTCTTCACCGACGGACCGACTGAAGTATGTTGTGCACAAAATGACATTTCCAATCTGTTTGGCTGGATTTAGGAAGCTTCCAGGAATTAGATCATACAGCTTTTCAGTCTCTGCATAAACAAACAACAGCATCTGCACATGCATATGTGAGAAAAAGAAAAGATATTCAGATCATTTGTTTCAGTTAGTAGCAAGTAAAGCTTTCTGTACTTTTAATACACATTCAGTTCCACTACTATTTATGAAAGTAGTCACTTCTGAATTTCAAAAGTACACTAAAAATTGTGAAATATTTTTCTGTTTTCTATGTGAATATATAGTAAAGTGTAATTTATATCCAGTGTGTTACGGTTGCTGGTGTAGAGAGATGAGGCAGATACGGATTTCCACAATATAGATACTTCTTTAATAGATACTGGGCAGGAACACCAAACATACACGGTAACACAACAGAGAACGGACAAGGAGTGCAGGGAGTGAGTGTCATATAAAGGGAGTGCTAACAATAGAGTCCAGGTGCAGGTGATCCGTGATGATGGGGAGATGACGAGGGAAGTGAGTGCAGGTGTGGAGAACAGGAGGATCATGGGAAATGGAGTCTAGGAGAACAAGGGATCTGTAACAGTACCTCCCCCTCCCGGTAGGCGCGTCCTCGCGCCGTAGATGTAACAACCGGGAGGGGGGCGGGCGCCCTGGAGACCTCAAACCGGAGCAGGGGGAGGAGTAGACTGGAGTGGAGGTCTCCAGGGCAGGCTCAAAAACCATGGCGGGTCAGGAGCCGTGGGCAGCCATGGCGGGTCAGGAGCCGTGGGCAGCCATGGCGGGTCAGGAGCCGTGGGCAGCCATGGAGGGTCAGGGGCCGAAGGCAGCCATGGCGGGTCAGGGGCCGAAGGCAGCCATGGAGGGTCAGGGGCCGAAGGCAGCCATGGAGGGTCAGGGGCCGAAGGCAGCCATGGAGGGTCAGGAGCCGAAACCTTGAAGCCGTCGAGCCCAGGCGGCGCTGAAGGACCGGCGGGAGATGGCGGAATCCACGGCTCCGCCGATCGAAGCGCAGCCGGGGCTCCAGAAAGCCGCAGTAGAAGGCAGACGACATACAACAAAGTGAACACCGGGGAGAGTGAGGAGGCCAACTGGAACTGAGGGACGGAGGGACGGAGCAGAGACGGAGGAGTGCAGTCCAGAAGTGAGGGCAGGCTGACGAAGGAACAAGGTGTGAACGGGGGCAGGATGGAGACTGGTGAGACTAGTGGACTGATGGGCCATGGTGGAGACGAGGGAGGTTGGAGCCAGGGTGTAGGTAATCGCCCAGAGGTCCGAGGTGGAGATCTGGGCGAAGGGGCTTGAGGTGGAGGTACAGTGCTGAGACATATGGACGGAGGCGGGAGAGGGAGGCAGGGAGGGGCAACAGTCTTTGGGCTGGAGGGTTCAAAAGCACAGTTCATAGGAGCAGTTGGTTCGGCGGCGGCTGGAGCGGCTGGCTCGGCGGCTGGAGCGGCTGGCTCGGCGGCGGCGGCTGGCTCGGCGGCGGCGGCTGGAGCTGAGGGCTCGTAGGCGGCGGCGGCTGGAGCTGAGGGCTCGGCGGCGGAGACTGGAGAACTTTGCTCGGCGGCGGAGACTGGAGAACTTTGCTCGGCGGCGGAGACTGGAGAACTTTGCTCGGCGGCGGAGACTGGAGAACTTTGCTCGGCGGCGGAGACTGGAGAACTTTGCTCGGCGGCGGAGACTGGAGAACTTTGCTCGGCGGCGGAGACTGGAGAACTTTGCTCGGCGGCGGAGACTGGAGAACTTTGCTCGGCGGCGGAGACTGGAGAACTTTGCTCGGCGGCGGAGACTGGAGAACTTTGCTCGGCGGCGGAGACTGGCGCTGCTTGCTCGGCGGCGGAGACTGGCGCTGCTTGCTCGGCGGCGGAGACTGGCGCTGCTTGCTCGGCGGCGGAGACTGGCGCTGCTTGCTCGGCGGAGACTGGCGCTGCTTGCTCGGCGGAGACTGGCGCTGCTTGCTCGGCGGAGACTGGCGCTGCTTGCTCGGCGGAGACTGGCGCTGCTTGCTCGGCGGAGACTGGCGCTGCTTGCTCGGCGGAGACTGGCGCTGCTTGCTCGGCGGAGACTGGAGAACTTGGCTCGGAGGAGACTGGAGAACTTGGCTCGGAGGAGACTGGAGAACTTGGCTCGGAGGAGACTGGAGAACTTGGCTCGGAGGAGACTGGAGAACTTGGCTCGGAGGAGACTGGAGAACTTGGCTCGGAGGAGACTGGGGTTGAGGGCCATTTCATCCCCTCAAAAACTATTAAAATCCCCACAGGCACTGGAGCTGGCTCTGTGGGGACTGGAGCTGGCTCTGGAGATACTGGAGCTGGCTCTGGAGATACTGGAGCTGGCTCTGGAGATACTGGAGCGGGCTCTGGAGATACTGGAGCGGGCTCTGGAGATACTGGAGCGGGCTCTGGAGACACTGGAGCGGGCTCTGGAGACACTGGAGCGGGCTCTGGAGATACTGGAGCGGGCTCTGGAGATATTGGGGCCGCTTTCTTCCTCCTCCTCCGCTTACTGGGCCCAGTAGCGGAATATGGGTCCAGCCTGGGGCAGGCAGGGAGTTCGCTGGAGCGGTATGCGGAGGAAGCCGGAGGTTGACTGACTGGCCCGGCCAGCCGTGTTTCTGGATGGACTGGAGACATACACTTATCCTGAACCTCCTCCACGAAGAATTTGGAGCCATTTAACCACAAAATAAAATTGATTGTTTCGCTTAAGGAGAAACGATAATCAGGTTCATCAAAACGGATAGTGTTGTCGTCCAGTCCATCCAGAAACAGGGAGATTAAACATGCTTCAGGCCAGTCAGACAAGAAAGCAAGCTCAACGAACTCCTCCACATACCTTTCCAGCGAACGACCCACCTGAAGAAGCCCGATGAGCCGATCGCCAGTTGCCAGATGGGAGAGAGGCCTTGGAGGAGCAGGGGCCAGGGAGCTGGTGAAAGTCTCCATACTGTGGAAATCCAAAGTTTTTGGTCCGTTCTTCTGTTACGGTTGCTGGTGTAGAGAGATGAGGCAGATACGGATTTCCACAATATAGATACTTCTTTAATAGATACTGGGCAGGAACACCAAACATACACGGTAACACAACAGAGAACGGACAAGGAGTGCAGGGAGTGAGTGTCATATAAAGGGAGTGCTAACAATAGAGTCCAGGTGCAGGTGATCCGTGATGATGGGGAGATGACGAGGGAAGTGAGTGCAGGTGTGGAGAACAGGAGGATCATGGGAAATGGAGTCTAGGAGAACAAGGGATCTGTAACACAGTGATCAAAGCTGAATTTTCAGCATCATTACTCCAGTCTTCAGTGTCACATGATCCTTCAGAAATCATTCTGATATGATGATTTGCTGCTCAAGAAACATTTCTGATTATTATCAGTGTTGAAAATAGTTTATATTTTTGTGGAAAGTGTCATATATTTAATTTAAAGGATTCTTTAAAGTCACTTTTGATCAATTTTATGACCTTGCTGGATAGAAGTATTATTGTATTTAAAAGTACTGATGCTATTATATGAGGTTTGGCCCTGGTGGTAAAACGTCACTGACATTTTTCACCTGCAGAAGTGGCATAAAACTAACTTGGATTCGCACCAAAAGCTCTAGTCTGAAATCATCCTAAAGTCGGTGGTTTTCTGACCCATTAAAAGCAGCAGATCAGTGTTGATATTTGTCCTGTTCATCCATCATTAGAGCATCAGGATGACACTTCGGTCTCGGTCACAGCTGGCTGGAGGCGCCGTCCGCTGCGCAGCAGATGGGTCTGTCACATTCAGCCCGACGGGGCGTCTGACCCTGAGCCCTCGCTGGTCCTCGACCCCTCATATGAGCCAGCGGGGTGGTCTGAAAGAGACGAGAGGGTGATCGGTCTGTTAGGATGGTGTTAGAAAAGAGTCTGGTCAATGCCACTGACCTGAGACTAGTTTGTATGTAAGCAATACTGGCAAAGCATCAATGCAAAATACAAAAACAATGGAAATTTAATGGAATGCAACACAATGCAGTTTAGTCCAACGCAATGGAATTGAATGCAACACAACACAATTTAGTCCAATGCAACACAATGCAATTCAGCGGAATACAACTGTAACGAAGGTTCTTGTGTAATGGGAAGGAAGAGGACAGGGATCGGCTTTGGGCTGCTGACAGTCTTTATTCTCACCAGAGAAAAATATCAAACACATAAACAAAAAGACGGTGCAACGCACACTCAATAATTCCACATCCAAGGACGGGCTTCACTCCACGAAACGAGCACAGCTCACTCAGTCCGACTGTCAGCAGTCCCTCTCTCTCTCACACGCTCCTGCTTCTCCTGGCGTTTTATCCTGTCTCCACGCCAATTACTGGAACAAGAAACAGGTGTTTGTGATTTACATTCAACCCGTTCAATCACCGCACATCCCCAGGCGCTCCCTCCTGTTGCAGACCACGCTAAACCACGCCCCCCTCGCCACATACCCCCACCGCCCGACTCAGGCCGGGGAGCCGTCCGGCCTGCAGCCCCCCCCCCATTTCTGGAGAGGAAGTCGGCCACAGCCATCTGAACACCCGGCCTGTGGATCACCTTGAATTTAAAAGGCTGTAAAGCGAGATAACAACGAGTGATCCGCGCGTTGGTGTCCTTCATGCGGTGGAGCCACTGCAGAGGGGCATGGTCCGAACAGAGGGTGAATTCCCGCCCCAGGAGAATATAGCGGAGGGTGAGGACGGCCCACCTGATGGCTAAACACTCTTTCTCCACGGTGCTGTACTTAGCCTCTCTCTTGGAGAGCTTGCGGCTAATGTACAGCACCGGCCGCTCCTCACACTCTATCTCCTGGGACAGGACCGCACCCAGCCCTCTGTCCGACGCGTCTGTCTGCAACAAAAAGGGGAGAGAGAAATCAGGGGAATGAAGTAACGGCCCGCCACATAAAGCAGCCTTCACCTGGGTGAAGGCCTGCTGGCACAGCTCCGTCCACTGGACTGTATCTGGTGCATCCTTTTTAGTCACATCAGTCAACGGGCTGGTGAGGTCCGAATAATTAGGAACAAACCTCCTGTAATATCCCGGCAGCCCGAGGAACTGTCTGACCTCCTTTTTGGTCTTGGGACGCGGACAGGTTGCAACCGCTGCTGTCTTATCAATTTGGGGACGCACCTGTCCATATCCCAAGTGGAAGCCCAGATACCTTACTTCCACGCGCCCAATTGCGCACTTCTTCGGGTTGGCCGTGAGCCCAGCCCCTCTCAGCGATCTCAGGACAGCCCTCAAATGCTGCATATGCCGCTGCCAATCATTACTAAAAATAATAATCTCATCCAGATAGGCAGCCGCATACGCAGCATGGGGCCGTAAGATCTTGTCCATGAGTCGCTGAAAGGTAGCCGGTGCCCCGAACAGCCCGAACGGAAGGGTCACGAATTGGTGTAATCCAAACGGCGTCGTGAAAGCGGTCTTTTCTTTGGATAATGGAGACAAGGGGATCTGCCAATACCCTTTAGTTAAGTCCAGTGTCGAATAAAAGCGAGCTGTACCAAGCCGGTCAAGCAATCCGTCCACACGCGGCATTGGATGCGCGTCGAATTTCGACACTGCATTCACCTTGCGATAATCCACACAGAACCGCACTGAGCCGTCCGTTTTGGGAACCAAAACTATCGGGCTCGCCCAGTTACTGCTGGATTCCTCTATTACCCCCATTTCTAGCATTGCCTCTAATTCTGCCTGAACCACTTTTTTTTTGTGTTCAGGTAACCTATACGGCCGGCTGCGAATCACCACACCCGGCTCTGTCTCGATGTGGTGCTGAATGAGGTCAGTACGGCCCGGTAGGGGAGAGGACACGTCGGCAAACTCAGCCTGTAATTTGGAAACATCAGTGAGATGTGATCTCCCCCCGGGGCCAGAGCGAGGGATTGTTCTTTTAGATTCGCCTCTGGCCCGAGAACATCCTCTCCGCTAATCACTGTCGCCAGCATCACTGACTCCGCCTCACTCCACTTTTTCAGGAGGTTGAGGTGATAAATTTGACGTGCCCCTCTCCTATCGGACCGTATTACTTCATAATCGAGATCACCAACTCGCCGTTTGACCTCAAATGGTCCTTGCCACTTCGCCAGTAATTTTGAGCTTGACGTCGGGAGTAATACGAGTACTTTCTCTCCCGGTGCAAATTTACGCAGATTAGTTCCCCCGTCATACAACCGGCACTGTCTGTCCTGGGCTTGTAACAAATTCTCCATTGATAGCCGCCCCAAAGTGTGGAGTTTTGTTCTCAAGTCCAGCACATACTGAATTTCATTTTTCGATTGAGATGGTCCGTCCTCCCAAGACTCTCTTAGGACATCCAACACCCCACGGGGGTGGCGCCCAAAGAGAAGCTCGAAGGGGGAAAACCCCGTGGAGGCTTGCGGGACCTCTCGCACAGCGACCAACAGGGGTTCCAACCATTTATCCCAATTTTTGGCGTCTTCTTGAACGAACATACGAATCCTGGATTTAAGCGTGCGATTAAAACGTTCGACCAACCCGTCCGTTTGTGGGTGAAAGACGCTGGTTCGAATCGATTTAATGCCCAACAATTCGTACAGTTCGCGTAGCGTACGTGACATAAACGCCGTGCCTTGATCAGTGAGGATTTCTTTCGGAATCCCCACTCGGGAGATTAAACTGAAGATTGCGTCTGCAACACTCTTAGCGGAAATGTTGCGGAGAGCCACTGCTTCTGGATATCGTGTTGCATAATCCACAATGACTAATGCAAAACGATGCACTCTCGCTGATCGCTCTAATGGCCCGATGAGGTCCATGCCAATTCGTTCGAAGGGGACCTGCATTAATGGAAGGGGGCGCAAAGGCGCTTTTGGAGTGGCCGGGGGATTTACCAGCTGACATTCACGACAAGATGCGCACCACCTGCGCACATTCTCGTGAATGCCCGGCCAAAAGAATCGGGCCATGAGGCGATTTAGTGTCGCTGTTTGTCCTAAGTGTCCAGCCATTGGGTTAGAGTGAGCCGCATGGAAAAGCATTTCCCTGCGGCTCTTTGGTACTAATAACTGGGTTGTATCCTCTTTTGACTGAGTGTCTTGGGTCACTCGATACAACATCTTTAATAATCGCAAAATAGGGATAAGTCAGTGGTTGTCCAGGCTGGAGAGGCTGACCGTCGATCGTGCTGACCCTCTCAAACGCATTTTTCAGCGTGACATCGTGAGACTGCTCCAGGGGGAAATCATCACGGTCCGAGAGAATAAGTCTCACGATCCCGCTCTGTTCCCCTGAGGCAGTCACCACTGGTCCCCGGTCAGTCTCCCCCGCCTGCACTCGCACTTCCCTTACCCGCGCACATTTACTTCAAGAGGCACCCGAACATAAATGTCCCAATAATTTATTAAATGCGGGCCAATTCGTCCCCAAAATTATCGGGTGCCGGAGGTGCGGATTAACTGCCACCTCCACACTATGCTTTTGACCCCTAAATAGAATCCCGACTGACACCAACGGATAACTCGCGATATCCCCGTGCACACACCGTACCCTAACCATGCGGCCTGTATCCAATGCCCCGGATGAAATCAGGCTTTGATGCACGGAGGTTTGGTTACAACCACCAAAGCCTGATATGTACTCCCCTTGATACTCACTGGTATCTGGTACTGACCATCTTGACCGGGGGCGACCTGCAGGTCGTCCGGGTCACCGCAACGCCAACAGGCCGGCCCAGACCTGCCCGCCGCTCCAGTGGCGGAGAACGGGCCGAATGATTGGCGTGGAGAGAGGGGAGAAGCAGGCGCGGGGTCCAGCCCGGCGGTGGCCAGTCCCGCCCCCCTGGGCGGGGCTCTTGGCGCCACGAACTGCCGAGAATCCGTTCCACCCCGCCCCCGGGGCGGAACACGAGGCGGGCCGGGCGGACGGGACCTAGGTAAAGGGACAGGTCTGGAGAGAAAGAGAGAAAGAAGAGAGGGAGAGAGAGAGACAGATGGCAGGGGTTCGCCAACCCCTGGGCACGCCACCAAGTGGTCCTCCGCCAATTGGATGGCCGAATCCAGCGACGTGGGCCGGTGGCACTGGACCCACTCGGCGGTCTTCTTCGGAAGCCGAGTGGTGAACTGTTACAGCACCACCCGATCGATCATCTGCTCCACGTCACCTCCGTCGGCCATCAGCCATTTGCGGCACGAGTCCCGGAGCTGTTGGGCCAACACGAAGGGCCGGCCCACCTCCCCCAGCTCCAGAGACCGGAAGCGCTGACGGCGCGACCCGCTGCAGGATGGCCCTCTTGAGGTCGTTGAAGACCAGGAGGTTCTGGATGGGCAGCTGCTGCGCTGCCACCTGCGACTCACCTGAGAGCAGCGGGACGAGCCGCATGGGCCACTGGTCCCGGGGCCAACCTGACACCTCAGCAGCCTTTTCAAACAGGTCCAGGAAGGCCTCCGGGTCATCTTGCGGGCCCATCTTCTGCAGTGGCAGCTGGAAGAGGCCAGCAGCTGCCGCGCTGGTCTCCGCGGGAACCTCCCGGTCTATCCAGCTCCGGAACCTCTCGCGGTCCTCCTGCTGGCCCTGGATGATCGCCTCGAAGCAGCGTTCCTGGTCATTTCGAAGATCCAGCAGGGCCCGATGTTGTTCTTGATGAAGGACCGCGAGGGATGCGATGATGTCCGCAAACGGCTTTCCAGCGGCGGGGGATGCCTGCATGGCGGCGGCTTCCGTCTTCCTTCCCGGGTTTCGGCACCAGTGTAATGAAGGTTCTTGTGTAATGGGAAGGAAGAAGACAGGGATCGGCTTTGGGCTGCTGACAGTCTTTATTCTCACCAGAGAAAAATATCAAACACATAAACAAAAAGACGGTGCAACGCACACTCAATAATTCCACATCCAAGGACGGGCTTCACTCCACGAAACGAGCACAGCTCACTCAGTCCGACTGTCAGCAGTCCCTCTCTCTCTCACACGCTCCTGCTTCTCCTGGCGTTTTATCCTGTCTCCACGCCAATTACTGGAACAAGAAACGTGTTCGTGATTTACATTCAACCCGTTCAATCACCGCACATCCCCAGACGCTCCCTCCTGTTGCAGACCCCGCTAAACCACGCCCCCCTCGCCACAGCAACACAACACAATTTAGTCCAATGCAACACAATGCAATTCAGCGGAATGCAACACAATACAATTTAGTCCAATGCAACACAACACAATTTAGTCCAATGCAATTCAGCGGAATGCAACACAATACAATTCAGCGGAATGCAACACAATGCAATTCAGTGGAATGCAACACAATACAATTTAGTCCAATGCAACACAACACAATTTAGTCCAATGCAACACAATGCAATTCAGCGGAATGCAACACAATACAATTCAACGGAATGCAACACAATGCAATTCAGCGGAATGCAACACAATGCAATTCAGTGGAATGCAACACAACACACTTTAGTCCAATGCAACACAATGCAATTCAGTGGAATGCAACAACACGCAATTTAGTCCAATGCAACACAATGCAATTCAGTGGAATGCAACAACACGCAATTTAGTCCAATGCAACACAATGCAATTCAGTGGAATGCAACAACACGCAATTTAGTCCAATGCAACACAATGCAATTCAGTGGAATGCAACAACACGCAATTTAGTCCAATGCAACACAATGCAATTCAGTGGAATGCAACACAACACAATTTAGTCCAATGTAACACAATGCAATTCAGTGGAATGCAACAACACGCAATTTAGTCCAATGTAACACAATGCAATTCAGTGGAATGCAACACAACGCAATTTAGTCCAATGCAACACAATGCAATTCAGTGGAATGCAACACAACACAATTTAGTCCAATGCGACACAATGCAATTCAGTGGAATGCAACAACACGCAATTTAGTCCAATGCGACACAATGCAATTCAGTGGAATGCAACAACACGCAATTTAGTCCAATGCAACACAATGCAATTCAGCGGAATGCATCACAACACAATTTAGTCCAATGCAACACAATGCAATTCAGTGGAATGCAACACAATACAATTTAGTCCAATGCAACACAATGCAATTCAGTGGAATGCATCACAACACAATTTAGTCCAATGCAACACAATGCAATTCAGTGGAATGCAACAACACGCAATTTAGTCCAATGCAACACAATGCAATTCAGTGGAATGCAACAACACGCAATTTAGTCCAATGCAACACAATGCAATTCAGTGGAATGCAACACAACACAATTTAGTCCAATGCAACACAATGCAATTCAGTGGAATGCAACACAACACAATTTAGTCCAATGCAACACAATGCAATTCAGTGGAATGCAACAACACGCAATTTAGTCCAATGCAACACAATGCAATTCAGTGGAATGCAACACAACGCAATTTAGTCCAATGCAACACAATGCAATTCAGTGGAATGCAACACAATGCAATTTAGTCCAATGCAACACAATGCAATTCAGTGGAATGCAACACAACACAATTTAGTCCAATGCAACACAATGCAATTCAGTGGAATGCAACAACACGCAATTTAGTCCAATGCAACACAATGCAATTCAGTGGAATGCAACACAACGCAATTTAGTCCAATGCAACACAATGCAATTCAGTGGAATGCAACAACACGCAATTTAGTCCAATGCAACACAATGCAATTCAGTGGAATGCAACACAACGCAATTTAGTCCAATGCAACACAATGCAATTCAGTGGAATGCAACACAACACAATTTAGTCCAATGCAACACAATGCAATTCAGTGGAATGCAACAACACGCAATTTTTTCCAATGCAATGGAATTTAATGTAACACAACACAACACAACTCAATTTAGTCCAATGCAACACATAAATTCAGTGGAATGCAACAACACGCAAATTAGTCCAATGCAACACAATGCAATTAAGTGAAATGCAACAACACACAATTTTTTCCAATGCAATGGAATGGAATGTAACACAACACAACACAACACAACACAACACAACACAACACAACACAATTTAGTCCAGTGCAATACAATGCAATGAAATGTAATGCAACGAAATGCAATAAAATGTTTTAAAACATTCAGTGAATAATTTTGAGACATAGAAAATGTGAAAATGCACAAGTTATGTGGACTAATATTAAGATACTTTTATGTGTTTTCAGCTCTATTTCAAGGTCTTGAATCACTTCCTTAACCAGTTTCCTCAATGAGCTGATTCTTCTATTTCTGTTGCTGTAGAATAACAAGAGGAATCAAGAGTGTGAATGAGTGAGAAAGATGCACTAAAACTAATCAGTTTGTGTACAGACACACTGTACTACAACACAAACACACTGACACACAACAACACTATAACCATAATGATCAATCACAATGATCTGAACACGACTGCACGATCAATAACATCTCTGGGTTCTGCTGCTCTGATGTCCTGTAAACGCTATTAACTTCATAAATGGGACATAAAATCATAGACATAAAAATAACACTGCACAGTGTGTTTATGCTTTCAGTGAATTAACTGCACCATTCATGTTCCTGACATACATCAGAAAGAGAAAAATAAATGAATAAATCAGTGATTAATATTATCTAGGAACATTACATTTGAACAAATTAAATTTATGATAAAAATACAGCTGGATACAGAACAAAAATCATAATGAGTCTGAAATATGAAATAATGACAGTTTTTTCTCTAAAAATGAAAAGTGTTTTCCTCATTTCCAGCAATTAGGTCTGTCCATAATCCCCAAAGAGGCCAATTAATTCTGCATTAATCTCTTCAGTGAATCTGAAGAGAAAAGTGTGCTCCAGTCCAAATCCAGTCCATCTTTAGCCAAACTTCATGTTTCTCTCTCATAACGGTTCATCAAGAGGGTTGCTGCGTGTCTTAAGTGCTTCATGAGCGTTTCGGCCAAATGTGGGTTTAGTAAACACAGATTTTCAATCCTCATGGCTTTTGATTTCATTTTATGCCTGTTAGATTATTAAAATGATTTATTTTTGTCTCAGATAATAAGGCTTTGCATATCTTAAAACCATAATTGAAATGCATGTTATTTGACGAATATATTCTTCTGATTTTGGTGTAATAATGATTCTGCTTGGAAACTTTCAGATAGACTACCAACCAAAAGTTTGGAATAATTAAAAGGTTTTTGAAAGAAGTCTCTTCTGCTCACCAAGGCTGCATTTATTTGATCAATATACAGTAAACATTTTGAAATATTATTATAATTTAATCAGCTGTTTTCTATGTGAATATATATTAAAATGTAATCAAACAGTGATCAAAGCTGAATTTTCAGCATCATTACTCCAGTCTTCAGTGTCACATGATCCTTCAGAAATCATTCTAATATGATGATTTGCTGCTCAAGAAACATTTATGATTATTATCAATGTTGAAAACAGCTGTGCTGCTTCATATTTTTGTGGAAATCATGATATACTACCATTTAAGAGTTTGGAGTGAGTTTAAAAAAAATAATACTTTTATTCAGCAAAAACGCATTAAATTTATCAAAAGTGACAGTAAAGACATTTATAATGTTACAAAAGATTCTATTTCAAATAGGACAAGTTTAGCGTAGAGTTTAAAGTAGTTTAAGAGCACTAGAAAAGTGATGTTTAACTTAACAAACAGCCAATTTCAATGTTCAAGTATAGAGCAAAAAACAAAAGATATTTTATAATTATTTTTAATATTAAAAAATATATATATATTTTTTAGATAACAGTATAGATCTCATATAATGGAGAGCACAGACAGGCTATAAACTTTCATTGTAAACCCTTTGGGCTGAACAATAATGGTGTCCATTTAACATTCAAACATTTTGAGCATATTTCGTCTGAGGGCTTTTCATTCCCGTTGAACAGCTCGTGATGAGGTCATAATTCCTCCGTAATGGCTCAGTCTCCGATGTTCTGTGATTGATGGACCCTCTTCAGGAGCTCCAGTGGGCTTAATGGACACGTCTCAGTCCAAATTGCACTCAAGAGCTTTTGGAAGAGACCAAATGCAACGTGGACTGATGCCAAACTCCGGCAGGTCTTTAGACCTTTACAGGACGGCACACATGATAAATATTGTGAACTGGGGTTATGTTTGACCGCAAGCGGCAATCTATGCAGATGTACAGCAGTAATCTGACCATCCTTCACTTCATATATCAGGCTGAATCACTGACACTCCCAAAATCTCGCTTTCTGTCTTTAGACATGGAAAAGGAGAAAGCGCTTCCCATGCAGCTTAGTTATAAAAGCATTCAGTTTCAAAGGTGCTAAGTGTAAATGTGTTCATGCCACCTCTGAGCAGAACTCAACAGTCTGTGTAGACGCACTCAATGCTGCTTCTGTGCCACATCTGCACAGAAAATTTGCCATCAGACTGATGTCAAATAGAACACCCTAGCAACCGCATAGCAACAGGATACAAAACACTCAATACACCCTATAGCAACCGCATAGCAACATGATAAACAACACAAACAACACTTAGAACACCTTAGCAACCACATGTCAACATGATAAACAGCACTCTGAAAACCCTAGCAACAACACAGCAACATGGTAAACAACACTTAATACACCCTAGCAACCCCATAGCAGCATAAACAACACTCAAAACACCCTAGCAACCGCATAGCAACATGATAAACAACACTCAAAACACCCTAGTAACTGCATAGTAACATGATAAACAACACTCAAAACACCCTAGTAACTGCATAGCAACATGATAAACAACACTCAATACACCCTATAGCTACCGCATAGCAACATGATAAACAACACTCAAAACACCCTAGTAACTGCATAGTAACATGATAAAAAACACTCAAAACACCCTATAGCTACCGCATAGCAACATGATAAACAACACTCAAAACACCCTAGTAACTGCATAGTAACATGATAAAAAACACTCAAAACACCCTAGCAACCGCATAGCAACATGATAAACAACACTCAAAACACCCTAGTAACTGCATAGTAACATGATAAACAACACTCAATACACCCTATAGCTACCGCATAGCAACATGATAAACAACACTCAAAACACCCTAGTAACTGCATAGTAACATGATAAACAACACTCAATACACCCTATAGCTACCGCATAGCAACATGATAAACAACACTCAAAACACCCTAGTAACTGCATAGTAACATGATAAAAAACACTCAAAACACCCTATAGCTACCGCATAGCAACATGATAAATAACACTCTAAACACCCTGGCAACTGCAAAGTAACATGATACACAACACTCAATACACCCTATAGCTACCGCATAGCAACATGATAAACAACACTCAAAACACCCTAGTAACTGCATAGCAACATGATAAACAACACTCAATACACCCTATAGCTACCGCATAGCAACATGATAAACAACACTCAAAACACCCTAGTAACTGCATAGCAACATGATAAACAACACTCAATACACCCTATAGCTACCGCATAGCAACATGATAAACAACACTCAAAACACCCTAGTAACTGCATAGCAACATGATACACAACACTCAATACACCCTATAGCTACCGCATAGCAACATGATAAATAACACTCTAAACACCCTGGCAACTGCAAAGTAACATGATACACAACACTCAAAACACCCTAGCAACTGCAAAGTAACATGATACACAACACTCAAAACACCCTATAGCTACCGCATAGCAACATGATAAATAACACTCTAAACACCCTGGCAACTGCAAAGTAACATGATAAACAACACTCAAAACACCCTAGTAACTGCATAGCAACATGATACACAACACTCAATACACCCTATAGCTACCGCATAGCAACATGATAAATAACACTCTAAACACCCTGGCAACTGCAAAGTAACATGATACACAACACTCAAAACACCCTAGCAACTGCAAAGTAACATGATACACAACACTCAAAACACCCTATAGCTACCGCATAGCAACATGATAAACAACACTCAAAACACCCTAGTAACTGCATAGCAACATGATACACAACACTCAATACACCCTATAGCTACCGCATAGCAACATGATAAATAACACTCTAAACACCCTGGCAACTGCAAAGTAACATGATAAACAACACTCAAAACACCCTAGCAACTGCAAAGTAACATGATACACAACACTCAAAACATCCTATAGCAACTGCATAGCAACATGATAAACAACAATTGAATCACCCTATAGCAACCCCATCGCAAAATAAACAACACTCAATACACCCTATAGCAACCGCATAGCAACATGATAAACAACACTCAAAACACCCTAGCAACCGCATAGCAACATGATAAACAACACTCAATACAACCTAGTAACTGCATAACAACATGATAAACAACACTCAAAACACCCTAGAAACTGCATAGCAACATGATACACAACACTCAAAACACCCTAGTAACTGCATAGCAACGTGATAAACAACACTCAAAACACCCTAGTAACTGCATAGCAACATGATACACAACACTCAAAACACCCTAGTAACTTCATAGCAACGTGATAAACAACACTCAAAACACCCTAGTAACTGCATAGCAACATGATAAACAACACTCAATACACCATAGTAACTGCATAGCAACGTGATAAACAACACTCAAAACACCCTAGTAACTGCATAGCAACATGATAAACAACACTCAATACACCCTAGTAACTGCATAGCAACGTGATACACAACACTTAAAGCACCATAGCAACCACATAGCAAGATAAACAACATTCAAAACAACCAAGCAATTGCATAGAAACAACCTAGCAACCAAACACAACATACAGTTCATTTAGCAGATGCTTAAAGTGATTTACATCGTGGTGAACAAACTCCAATAACCTCCAAAAGTTCTGCATTAAACCATAACCATAAAAATGACAATAATAAGGCAATATCAGGAGACCTCTGGCTGCAAACACTGTTTTACTGTACATTCACTTCAATATATATTTTTTTCAGATCTGTTCTTTCAGTGAAAGGAAAGTGAGGTGCAGGACTCACCATAGCCGGGTCACTCTGGTTCTGCCGGTCAGATCAGGCTGTAATGCTCCTCCAGACCGAAGCGAGCGCCGCTGACCCGTGAAAGGCCAGCATGAGGATTACACTATATCTGCGCTCGCACAAGCCTCAGGTCTCGGCTAAAGGGATTGAATCTTCCCCCTCCGTGTTCCCTGCGCCTCTCTAATCCATTTACTGGCCTTTCCTGGGATCAAACCCAGGATCAAGCAGCGAAGCCTCTCCAAAGGGGATTTATGGTCATCCATCCGGGATTCTGATCCAGAACAATGGTTTGCGTCACTCGCTGCCGATTCAGGATGTCATAATTTACTACAGTTACATTGATTTTGCATCAGTGCACTGCACAAAATGATATGATCAGTAAGTCATGACAGCTTATGTTTTTACATCACTATAACTCATCAAAATAACTTAAGCAATTTTGATTATTTTTTTATTATTATTAAGAAAAAGATATACAAAATGAAACCCAATTTTTTAAGTATAATTTAAGTTGAAATGACTTGGACAGCCTATTTGATTATACTTAAAAATTTAGGGTAGCAACAGAACGTTTTTTTAAAAAAGTTTTTTTTATTTATTTTTTTTAAAGTTATAATCGGTGGAAATTATTTACAGTGTGTTAATTTAGTATTATTTATACAACATTATAGTTTTTAGATTTTTTTTATTATTATTTTGTTCAAATTATCTTGATTTTATATTTTCAGTTTTCATTTTAATTTTAGTTAATTTTTTTTATAATTTATTAAAGTTAAATTCAGTTCACATCAGAGTTTATTTATATATTATAATTATTATCAATATTTTCAAATTTTTGAAACTTAATTTTATAAATTCAGTTTTAATTTTTAGTATTTTTTGTGATTGTATGTATGTGCTTTTGTCATAATAAAATTTATTTTATTAATAAACTTTTAATTTTATATTTTCAGTTTTCATTTTAATTGGCTTAATTTTAGTTAGTTTATTATGTGCTTTTGTCATTATTATTATATTTTAATATTTATAAATAATTCTATTTTCAATTCTTATTTTCAAATTTTAAATTTAATTTAGTTTAAGATTTTTATCTAATATTGATTTTTATTTAATTTCAGATTTATTTCAATTTCAAATGTTTTTTTTCTTTAAAAAAAAAAAATGTTTTAATTTTAATTAACCATAACAACCCTGCTTCACATGTGATTTTAATGGCATTAAAGACATTTATGGCAACAACGTAAAGCCGTTTATGAGGAGAAATCCCACTACATTTCCAGAAAGCATTTCTATTTTGAATGGAATTATCTAACAACATCCAAAAAGCATCTATTTACGACATACTGTATAAATTCATAAAGTTTAATTCCTCCTACATGTGCAAAAGAAAAAAAAAAACAAAAAAAAACAATGAAAAACCTGCTTAATTAATTCTCACATTCAGCAGGGAATTACAACAAGAGCTTCATCTAGAAACAACCTTTAGCTTTATTATCAGGAGATTCCAGTGGTTTATTAATCTATTGCTTTTTATTACAAATGACCTTTCATACCAGTAATATCTTAATTACTTAATTACGTTGGCCTATAAACCTGCAACAGTAAGCAGTATAATTAAAGATCACTTCTGCGGTTCACACTCTCTTTTCCTTTCCTTTCCTTTCCTTTCCTTTCCTTTCCTTTCCTTTCCTTTCCTTTCCTTTCCTTTCCTTTCCTTTCCTTTCCTTTCCTTTCCTTTCCTTTTAGGCTTAAATCCTATAGCAAGTGACCTGACAAGATTAGAATATTATATAAACTTTATATACATTGTTTTTTCCTGCTTCGTCCTGTTATAGTGCAGTTTCAGGCACAAATCGAATAATAAATCAACAGAAGAGATTTGACTAGATGATTTATTCAAAAAGTCGACGTTCATATGAAGGCCTAATCAGAAAAAACAATGCATGACGACAACCCATAATGCACCTCTATCTGTCCAACTCCGAGTCACCTTCAGATGGTTTTACGACTCAAAGGAACAATTATGCACTAATCGCCGTGTGTTTAGGAGTAATTGATCGTTTTAACCCTCCGGAGGCTCTCGTGTTATTGGCGCCGTGTGCTTTAATAAAGAATCCCACAGAAATGTGTGCATGCTGAGCATGTTCTGAAGGCAGCGGCCTGAAACGCCAATCGAACGGCCAGAATGAGGCCAATTTACACAAACAGCAGAGAATGAAACACATCAAAACTTGAAGCTTTAATTAGTCACTTCATCATTTCTGGGAAATTAACGAGCATCTCAGCTGATGGAATATGAATTCCAAAAAGTATCACTTCTGCAATGAACATAATCAGTTCAATTTTACAGCAAAGATTAATCAAAAAACATCTCTATGGTCATGCAGAAGAGCCAAAAGTGAATGTTCCAGTTTTTCTCAATCGTGGAAGGTGATCATGTTAAGCCTGATACTGTGATGCAACATCCATCTCTCTCAAATACCGATAAAAACAGCTCCTTTCAATTATGGGTAGATATATATTTACAAATATTTGTTTGTACCACCTGACAAAAAAAAAGAAAAAAAAAAGAAGAATTTATACACTTTAACATATTTTGTAGAAGCACATTGTTCATGACTCAACAATATGCATTAAATCCGTTTTAATAAGATTAAAACAAACAAGCTCTATTTGCTCAGTGACCCATAAAACAAAACCTGTTGGAAAAACATTACAATAAACATGTATTTTCGTCAAGCAGCAACCTCCTGCATTCTCTCTTGAATCCAATCGGAAGTGACTTAAACTGCAATTCATTGACTGGCAGATAGAGACAGGCTCCAAAAAGGAGTCAATCCTAATCCCATGTTAAAATGCCTAACCTTACTTCAGAAAAAACAGGTTTTCAGCCTGGTACAAAAAGTAGTTTTGGTTTATACAGCTAATTTTGCCCTTCATGACAAATGTGACAACTTTTTTTTATATAATAACTCATGCATTTAAGTTATATTAAGTCTTAAAGTTCTGCATAATTAAGGGCGTGGCCACTTGAGTGACAGGTGGATTGCCGCTGCTGTCAGTACTAGCCATTAAGACACCACAAAATCCGACAGCACGGCTTGGATATTATAACTAAAACTGCTGCACTATTTTGGTCACGGGCTCATTTGTTTGTGAGAGTCGAATATATGTGATCATATAGTTTTACAACATAAACGCTGCATGATTTCTTGATGAATGATGATGGAGAGCAGATCGTTCAGAAGAAATGTGATGCAAACAATGAATCAATATTTCATAGATTTAACGCTTTTGTAGACAAAAAGTTCCGTTGGACACTTACGGACAAGTGCGATGAAGTCCCGTTTTGATTTTGCGTGTTGTCATTTGCACACCCGACACAAATTACAATATTGTTGCTGGAGCATCTGTATCGTAAAACAGACATCGTAGATTGACAGTCAGCTATCACGACTTTCAAATGATGTATAATTTGTTATCTTTATTAACATTTTAGATAGTATCTAAGATAGATTTCTACTTAGCCTGAGCTAACTCGATCACATCGCACTAGGAGGGCGGGGTTTCAGCAACCAGACACCTCAGCCCCACCCACGTCCCGCCTCTTTGCCCATTTATGGTTATCCGTTAGTGACGCGCTGCCAAGATGGAGACGGTCCACTTTAGGCTTAAAAAATGCTCTTGAGAAACCTACGGATGACGTCACGAGCACTACGTCCATATTTTTGTTACCGTGTATGATTTTCGTCAGTGTATTTGTACATCTACAGCTGAAAGTGTTCTAAAATCAGTAGAGATTGTTTTATTTGTGATAATAACGCAACAAAACATGCTGAATTGTGCCAACTGTATGTATTTTTGAACAGGCTGTCACTTATTAACTGCATTTATTTTTTTGCATACTAAAACCTGTTTTTTGCCAGATAATTGTCAGATAAATAATCAAATTTAATGTTTATATATATATATTCCACATATTTTGATGGTTTAATTAAAGTTGTATACTGTAAAAAATATTTTCATGATTTGTTATAACAACATTTTTCCTTTTTGTCAAATAAACTTCAATAATTAATGTGGTTCAGATATATTTAGAGTTTCTGTTGATTAAATCAATCACCTTCATTGTATTAACTCACATTTTTAATCTCAATGAACTCAATTTTAAGGCAACCAGGTAACTTACTTTTTTAAGTCAAGCCAACAATTCATTTTTACAGTAAACACTGTTGCTGTACATGATCACACATTTCCCACAGATGTAAATAAATCGACGCTGACAGAATGTTTTACAAGCACCATTTTATACTAGTACACATTTATTTACAGCGGTAAATTACAGTGTTAACAGGTGTTCAGATCAGGGAGACCTGCGACACACGAAAGGAAAGGAGCTTTAATCACCCAGAACAACAAAGCAAAAGTCTTTTCTGATTATGCATAGAGTATTTGAACATCTGAAGAAGAAAAAATGATTTCTCAATAATGATCGAGAAGCAGCTGGAAACATGATTAATAACTAAAACTTTCAAATTTACCAGTAAATAAAACTTTTCTTTTTAGTGGCTTTAATGCAATAAATACGTGCGTCACCACATGGAGTCCTGCCCAAAAACTAAATAATGTTGAACTTTCATGCTTTGAGTAGCAACAGATGCTTCAGTTTTCATTAGAGGAAAATAAGTGCAGGTACAAATGAATGGAGGTTTTTTTGCAGCTCCATAAGCAGACGTGGTTTAATTGACATCATACAGGCTTTACAAACACTTTACAAAAACAGATTTGGTAGATAATGCCCCTGCTGCTCCATGAATGAGTTCTGGAAAACCCACAGACGAGATCTGGAACCTCATTCCTATAATGATACAGTAAGACTACATCATACTCATGTACTGTATGTACAAACAGCTGTGAACCGTAGTAAAATAGATCAAATATAAGAACTAAAGTGGCTCGAGTGGCAAACGTTGCCTTTATCAACAACAACATCAGCCAGAATCACACGCCACACAAATATACAGACGCGAATGATTGACAGGTGCATCAGCAGGTCATGTGATCCTGCTTTACATACTCAACATATGCTCTTATTATGGCAAGAAGAAACCTCCAGTGTTATTGTTATAATAAAAATAATTGCCGTTAATTGGAATAAAGCTGAAATCAATTCTAAATATTAAATGAAACATTTTTAAGAAACTAATTAGAAATAGTCGTTGAAGTACTAATATTACTAAAACTAAAGTAAAAGTAAACTGAAGCTAAAAAGACAAAAACTAATAAAAATTACAAAAAGCACATAATAAAATTACAAAAACGTAATAAATTAAAATAAAAAATGACAAAAAGCACATTATAAAATTATACTTTTTTTTTTAAATGACCTAAAACTAAAATAAAAAACTAATAAAATATGAATACATTTTGTTAAACTAAAAAAAAAAAAAAAATAATAATAATATATGAACATTTTTAATTTAAAAAACATGAAAAATTAAAATATATTATTTTCAATAATATATTATTTTACACTTCAAGTATTTTAAATAATATATTATTTTCAACTAAGTAAAATGAAATAAGCCTAAGTCCTAAAATTACTAAAAATAAAACTTAAATTAAAATAAATTAATCTCAAATATAAAAAAAACTACAAAAAGTTACAAAAACACATAATAAAATAAACTTAAAAATGTAAAACCCAAAGCTAATTCAAAATATTAATACACTTCGTTAAAGTGAAATAAAATGTATTCGATGAAAATATTTAATCTTAAATAAATATCAATATTGCCTTAGCAATTAAGTTAAATAAAATACAATTTTAAAAATAACACTCAAATTAAAACTAAATAAAAATGACAAAAAGCACATAATAAAAGTACAAAAACTAAGATTAAAATGAAAACTAAAAATATAAAAATAAAAGCAAATTCAAAACATTAATAATATTATATAAATAATAGTCAAATAACACCGGACTCCAGGGGGCGACAGATTCAGCTTAATCACTGTCCTGATGGACTAACTGTTTAAAGAGCAAGTTTGTAAAACTGTTTACAGCAGGTGCCTGAATAACAACACACCTGGTTTGAGATAGTTAATGTACGCTCTAGCGCCCTCTTGAGTGCTGGAGCCACACAGAAACACAGAAACTGTGCTGCAAAGTGTCAATCAAACATTCGCTTCTTTGTGTATTTGCGCAGAACACGTCCAGTCATTCTCACATCACACATTAATCAACATAAATTAAGAAGAGCATTTCATCTGGCATCATGGCAGTTGAGGAAATCCAAACTACAAAGTCACTTTACTACAAGGTTTTGCCAGGTTTCTTTTGAGAAGCGACCCCTGAAAGATGGAGAATAAAAACCGATGACCTCTTCAAATGTTGACATGTATGAGACGCTCCGTCTCAAAAGAGCCTAGGACATGCCTGGAAAAATAGAAGAAATCCAGAGGTTGTGGGATTGTGGGAAAAGTCCCACGAAAACATTGAAAAAGCCAAAAACTGATGAATACATTTAGATGAGAATCTGAAATCACTTCAAAAATCACTTTCTTCCTCAGTATTTCTGTCTTGTTTTCCAGTACAAACATCTAAACAGTCTTAAATCAAGAAACCTTTACTGGAGAAGAGAAATGACTGAAGATATGAAGTCTAGTTTACTAAAAAAATTATCTGTTCCGTATATTTGCGAGTTCAGAAAATAAATTCACGAACAGATTCTTTCGAAACACGATTCGTGAAGCTTCGAAATTTTTGCAAATCACTTGTTTTAAACCAGTGATTCACTTCGTTGCATCAGAACCGTTTCAAATTTTTTGGAAATTTCAATAAATTGCCACTATGATCTCTGTGAACTATATGATTTTTACCTGTTCTTGGATCAATTTTATACATTTGTAGACATTTAATGACACATTTGTATATTAAAAAGGAGGAATTGTAGTTAGAAGTCTAGTATTGGTGTGAGTAACCAAGCTCTCAATAAAACAATTACATTTTATTAATAAAATAAATATTATATAGACACTTCATATTTAATGGTATAAGATGATTTGTTAATTGCATTTAATAGATGACACTTGAATGTAACATTTGCAAATACAGGTGCTGGTCATATAATTAGAATATCATCAAAAAGTTGATTTATTTTACTATTTCCATTAAAAAAGTGACATTTATATATTATATTCATTCATTACACACAGACTGATATATTTCAAATGTTTATTTCTTTTCATTTTGATGATTATAACTGACAACTAAGGAAATCCCAAATTCAGTATCTCAGAAAATTAGAGTATCACTTAAGACCAATACAAAGAAAGGATTTTTAGAAATCTTGGCCAACTGAAAAGTATGAACATGAAAAGTATGAGTATGTACAGCACTCAGTACTTAGTTGGGGCTCCTTTTGCCTGAATTACTGCAGCAATGCGGCGTGGCATGGAGTCGATCAGTCTGTGGCACTGCTCAGGTGTTATGAGAGCCCAGTTTGCTCTGATAGTGGCCTTCAGCTCTTCTGTATTGTTGGTTCTGGCATATCGCATCTTCCTCTTCACAATACTCCATAGATTTTCTATGGGCTTAAGGTCAGGCGAGTTTGCTGGCCAACAGGGATACAATGGTCCTTAAACCAGGTACTGGTAGCTTTGGCACTGTGTGCAGGTGCCAAGTCCTGTTGGAAAATGAAATCTGCATCTCCATAAAGTTGGTCAGCAGCAGGAAGCATGAAGTGCTCTAAAACTTCCTGGTATACGGCTGCGTTGACCTTGGACCTCAGAAAACACAGTGGACCAACACCAGCAGATGACATGGCACCAAACCATCACTGACTGTGGAAACTTTACACTGGACCTCAAGCAACGTGGATTGTGTGCCTCTCCTCTCTTCCTCCAGACTCTGGGACCCTGATTTCCAAAGGAAATGCAAAATTTACTTTCATCAGAGAACATAACTTTGGACCACTCAGCAGCAGTCCAGTCCTTTTTGTCTTTAGACGCTTCTGACACTCCTTGTGTCAAGCCACTCTTGAACAACAGACAATGCGACAGCTGAAACCCATGTCTTGCATAAGTCTGTGCGTGGTGGTTCTTGAAGCACTGACTCCAGCTGCAGTCCACTCTTTGTGAATCTCCCTCACATTTTTGAATGGGTTTTGTTTCACAATCCTCTCCAGGGTGCGGTTATCCCTATTGCTTGTACACTTTTTTTCTACCACATCTTTTCCTTCCCTTCGCCTCTCTATTGGACACAGTTCTCTGTGAACAGCAAGCCTCTTTTGTGTCTTGCCCTCCTTGTGAAAGGTGTCAATGGTCGTCTTTTGGACAACTGTCAAGTCAGCAGTCTTCCCCATAATTGTGTAGCCTACAGAACTAGACTGAGACACCATTTAAGGGTCTTTGCAGGTGTTTTGAGTTAATTAGCTGATTAGAGTTTGGCACCAGGTGTCTTCAATATTGAACCTTTTCACAATATTCTAATTTTCTGAGATACTGAATTTGGGATTTTCCTTAGTTGTCGGTTATAATCATCAAAATTAAAAGAAATAAACATTTGAAATATATCAATCTGTGTGTAATGAATGAATATAATACACAAGTTTCACTTTCTGAATGGTTTTGTTGTAATAAATAAACTTTTTGATGATACTCTAATTATATGACCAGCACCTGTAGTTTGTAAAAGTTCTTTTTTGAAACAGTGATTTGAAACAGTGAATCGTTTTCAGAAGAAATTGGTTTCAAATCATTCAAAGGTTAGAAAAGTGAAACTAAACAGAGCAGGGAAAAGGGAACTAAAGGAAACAGAACAGAATATCAAAATAAGAGTCCACTGAATGGAACATAAAGAATAGTGATTTCATACTTAAAACTAATGAAAAAAATCTGTCAGTGAGGTAAAAAAAAAAACATCTTGTCTATCATCTCTGAAAATATCTTGGCAAAATTGGCCTGTTAAATGCAGAAAAATAGCAATTTATAGTGGTACGGCTGTCTTTCTCTAACGTTACTGTTTGAGAAGTTGCCCATATCTTTCCCTCTCTTAACACTACAAAGACAGTTCACATAACACGAATGAAGGTGTATTAATGCAAATTTCCCGCCAGTCCTGTATAAACTACGGCACGCATAGATTTTTTTTCCTAAAACAACGTTATCGTAAGAAGGCGGAGCACATGAGAACAACTGAGCTGTAATGAACACACATGTTCTCATCTGTGTTTATTAGAGGTTGATTTCAAATCAAATGCTGCCAAATTGCACATACTACTTCTGAATAGGATGTCTACTTCATAAAATGTATGAAAAATATATGGAAATATATGGTTCAGATCACTCAAATAAGTGGAGTGGTCAGATATGGAGCTTGGGTGGCATCTAGTGAAAAAGTTTGATACTGCGCCCAAACGAAATCGTACTAAAAGCTCATTTTTTGAAATATTTCAATTTACATTTTTGGCTTTGATTTTCTTGCAGTTTAAAAGTAGAACACGCTTTGTAATATATTATTATAAAATATAAACTATTATATTTTTACATTTTCATAACTTCTATAACTTTTTTTATTTCACTTTCATAATTTATTTCACTTCTAAAATAATCTGATAAGTGTTTTCTTTAAAATAACATCAACCTTAGGTCTATATTCCTAGCTATGAAAGAAGTAAAAACAGATTTGGAAAGGGCTCGATCCCAGCTTTCATATGGTATTGAAACCAGTTAAAGGTAAAATTTCACCATGTGATGGGTTTTCGCAGATCACATTTTATTATATATATATACTGTATATGTCAAAAAAGCCTTTTTTAAAGATTTTTGCAATTTAATTAATAGTATATATATATATATATATATATATATATATATATATATATATATATATATATATCCTGTTTTGAGCATAAAACAGTCTTGATCAATTGTTCAATAATCTAGACTTCATATCTTCAGTCATTTTGCTTCTCCAGTAAATGTATCTTGATTTAAGAATGATTAAATACATTTGTGCTGGAAAACAAGACAGAAATACTGTGGAAGAACATCTTTGTTTGCAGTGTTTATGACACAATACGACGTCCCGCTGGTCAGAAATCGGACTGGACATGCCTGGACAGTAGAAGAAGGCCTGGGATGGGCTCATTTCTGAGATCCTCCAAAACACCAAGACGGAAACATCAACCGAAAAGTAGTGCTGGAGCCGTCGTGGATAGAAAGAACAGTAGATTTATCACAAAAAACTCTGTTTATATTTGAACATATTTACACGCCCTTCATTAGTGAAGATTTCTTTTCTTTTTTCTTCTTTTTTCTTTTCTCTTTTGTGATATTTTTTTTGATTTCTATGTTTTGGTCTCAGTTTGTTGGGGCCGGGAATGCCTCCGGTCTCCATTACGCTTTGCTGTCGTCCTGTTTTGTGTGGATGCTGTTGTCCGTGTGGACCTTGATCTCGATCAAGTCCGGCTTGAGCACCTCCTTGCCGTTCTCCTCCTTCAGCGGGAGTTTCCTGCAGTCAGAAGTGAGCAGACGCTCGTGTTTAGTCGTCGTTCTCTCAAAAACGGGACCGTGATGCAAATGAGACACTTCGGTGAGGTCATGCATCTCATTAGCATGCAAATGTTCTACGGCAGCAGTCACATGACAAACTGAGCATTTCCTTCACAAATCATTCGGATATGATGATTTGCTGCTCAAGAAACATTTATGATTATTATCAATGTTCAAAACAGTTGTGCTGCTTCAGATTTTTGTGGAAATCATGATATACTACTATTTAAAAGTTTGGGTTCAGTATTTTGAAAAAATAAAAATAAAGGATGCATTAAATTCAACAAAAGTGACAATAAGACATGTATAATGTTACAAAATGCTGTTCTTTTGAACTTTCTAGTCATCAAAGAATACTGAAATCAAATTTATCAACATTGATAATAATCATAAATGTTTCTTGAGCATCAAATCATCATATCAGAATGATTTCTGAAGGATCATGTGACACTGAAGACTGGAGTAATGATGCTGAAAATTCAGCTTTGATCACTGGATATAAATTACATTTTACTATATATTCACATAGAAAACAGCTGATTTAAATTGTAAAAATATTACAAATTTTTTACTGTATTTTTGATCAAATAAATAAAGCCGTGGTGATCAGAAGAGACTCAAAAACATTTGAAGAAATCATAATTATCTCAAATTTAGTGTATCGTATTTTTACACAACATATACAGCCATCTACATATATACACGTCCATTAAAGACGCTAAAGCGAGGATGTTTCAGCATGTTTTAGTGTAATTTCTTCTTCTTGCACTGACAAAGGGATCTAAATCTCAAACTCTGATGTTTTATTTTGACTTCTGTCTCAGTACTTATAACACGACGACAAGGGCTATCTGTCTCTGTGTGACATAATATCTTCAGATGATGGTGAATCCACAGACGCTGGACTTTATGTGCCTCTAATGCAAACAGATCAATAGACTCGTGCTTTTATTAGCAAATGAATCTCATGAGGTCTGTCTGATGCTAAACCAAACTAAACCATCTGTCTGATCGATTACTGAGCTCACTTAGCAGAACGCTATTAAATCAGCAGATTACTGCACATCTATATGTGTGCATATTATCATCAGAGCTTAATAGTAATGGAAAATATTATGAAATAATTGAAATGCAACCCTCATCATTAGATAATGACTCATTTTCTATCAATCATCAGATTCAGTGATCACATATTCACATATGAAAGTTAAAATGATTTTCTGCTTGCAAACACTCACAAACGTAACGTAATTCTCAAACAAACGTCTCTCAGTGACCATTTTAACCTTGTTCAATGGGATTCTGTAAAGTTTCAATGATATTTCAACCTTGTTTTGTTAAATTTAGTAGATTTGTTGGCTTGCTCTCTGTTAACATGCGTTTTAAAGTCTCTCAGCTCACCCCGGTTGCATTTATTTGATCAAAAATACATAAAAAATAGTGAAATATTTTTACAACGTAAAACAGCTGTTTTCTATGTGAATATATAGTAAAATGGAATTTATATCCAGTGATCAAAGCTGAATTTTCAGCATCATTACTCCAGTCTTCAGTGTCACATGATCCTTCAGAAATCATTCTAATATGATGATTTAATGCTCAAGAAACATTTATGATTATTATCAATGTTGAAAACAGATTATTTTGATGAATAGAAAGTTCAAAAGAACAACATTTATTTGAAACTGAATTTTTTGTAACATCATAAATGTCACTTTTGATCAATTTAATGCTGACTAAAAGTGTTTATCTTTTTCATCGTGAGACTGGGCTGAAAAACAACCCGAGTCTGCTGGTTTAAGCTGGTCTAACTGATCTTTCAGCCAAAAATAATCGCTCTGAAATCATCAAACCAATGTCATTTTTTGATAAGACTGCTGTATGACACAAATACTCTTTCAAACACAGATATAACAGAGCTCATGCATCATATGAAATGAATGATGGAGCGGCGCTCATGCTCACAGGTAGGCGGCTTTGCCCTCCTCCAGCTCTTTGCTCTTGCCGCTGGTTGTGGTTTTCTTGCTGCAGAGTTTGCGGGTGATGCACATGAGGAGACCGCACTGCCGGAGGAAGAAGCAGCACACGTCCACCAGCACCAGCAGCAGAAGAAGAGCTGCCACCCCGAGACCCACCACAGCGCCGAGACCCAGACCGCTGAACAGAGAATCTGCTGAGACCGGAGAGAAAACACACGCTCAGCATCTGCAGAGATCCTACAGCATGAGCTCAGATCAATGAGGCCTGCGATCAGTCACATCCAAAAAGACACACAAAACCTGTGCTGACTGAAAGAAAACTTATCCAATATGTGGTGATAATGTTGCATCACAAGAGATTTATTCGCCATTTATACTTTTATGCAGTTTAATGAGAACAGTGAATTTTATAACATGCATCAAACATCCTGCATGAAAAATGTCACATTATTTCTATTTTTCAATCCATAAAAGCACTAACGGTCTCAGATTAGTGTGCACAAATTTTTTTCACATTTATATATATATATATATAATATTTATAATAAATAAATAATAAATATTTATTCAAACATTACTACACTGTAAATATAAAACAAAGAATTTTTGTTTAATTTATTTGTGAAATTTACTAGCAATTTCTGAGTGAAAATTGTTTAAAAAAATAAATATACACCAATTTTTATTTTTTTTCAGTGTATTTTTGAAAAAAATTCTGAAAAAAACACACAAATAAAATCAATAGATGTTCACATGTTAAAACATTTTTTTTAGTATTTTATTATAATAATTTGTATACATTATTTATAATGCATTATTATAATTATTAATATTTTGAATTAGATTTTTTTATTTTTTTTGTAAAATTGTTATGTGCTTTTTTATTTTTATTTATTTATATTTAGCTTTAACTTAGCTTTAGTTTTTATTAGCTTTAGTTTTTATTTCAGTTTTAGTTATTTTAGTACTTCAAATTAAATGTATTTTATTTCAGTTAATTTTTATTAAGTTTAATTTTTCATGCAATATTTATATTTTATTTTATTTCAGCTTCATTTCAATAATTAAAATCAATTTTGTGATATTTTTAATAACAGCTCTATTTTGATTTGTTCTTTGTATTTTTGCAAATGTTCAAATGTTGCTTTATTGGCAAACAGTCACATTTCTAATAAAATATTATGACAATAAGGTCAATCTGAAAGAAACATGACAGTTAAAATACATGTTTAAAGACACAATCCAATAATTCAAGAAAGATTCAAGGCCTTCAGAAGACAACCGACCCATCTAAACACTATCATTTACAGTTCTTCATTCTTCTCTGTATCTGAACAGAAAACAAGCCTCTCAAATGATCTCTCAGTAATCACAGGTTGAGAAATGTGAGGCTATCTGTGATGTGTTTAGTCCACAGCTCTTTCTGTATTGATCTGAATCTTTGAGGACATGATTCTGCGGTCCATCTTCAAGATGTTTTGATGCGTTATGGATGAAAGCATCAAAGATTCACACATAACATGTCGGAAATACAAAGAACCAGAGGAGATCCTGACATTCAGATTCATATTACAGCGGATTCGTGGACTGACCTGCAGCATAAACACCTTCTGTGAGCATCTGAATGTTTGTTAATGTGTTGACGACACCTAAAGCACCGATTGATTAGAAGAAGCCCGTTAAATATAGGAGGCCTTGAGTCGAGCCGACATCTTCAGAGTGTTTCATTGATTCTTATCAGAGAGAGAAACGCCACAGTGCTGGATAAACCAAACAGACATCACAAGAAAAACTTCAAAATGTTCACTTCAGCACAAATATTTAATGCCACTTTCAGTTAACTTCTATTAACCACCTGAATGAATCAACAGTGTGAACAGAATGACTGAGTTTTCATTTAAAGACTTTAAAAGATGGTATTTTATGAAATCACGTCTCTGTACCTTCATTTCAATCAATAATTCAATTTCAGGTTTAATTATGCTTGATATTTGTAGAGGTTTATGTGCACAAACCTCACCGGACTCAGTCTAAAAAATTAATCTGAAGAAATATGATATGATTTGACGGTCAACATCAGTTATGACAACATGGTTGATTAAGTTTAAAACCAATTAGAAGGAGGCGATATAATGGAATAAAATTCATTATGACAAATAAAAAACAGATGCAAACGAGTCTAGAACTACAATTAATGTGAATAGCGGCTCACATCAGTCTTTTTACACTGCAATAAATGATCTTACTCAGTATTTTTGTCTTGTTTTCCAATTTAAAGATTGTTAAAAAAAGTAAAAATATGTAATGTAATGTAATATAATATAATATAATATATTGTAAATGTAATGCAATCATATAATGTAATGTAATGTAATGCAATATAATATAATATAATATAATGCAATATAATATAATATGATATAATGTAATGTAATGTAATGCAATCATATAATATAATATAATATAATATAATGCAATCATATAATATAATATAAAATAATATAATATAATGCAATATAATATAATGATATAATGTAATGTAATGCAATGCAATATAATATAATATAATGTAATGTAATATGATATAATGTAAAATAATATAATATACTATAGCGTAATATAACATATAATGTAATGTAATGTAATATAATATGATAATATAACGTAATATAATATAATGTAAAATAATATACTATAGCGTAATATATAATATGATATAATGTAATACAATATAATATAATGTAATGTAATATAATATAATTATATAATTTAATATGATATATTATAATATAATGAAATATAATATAATATAGCGTAATATAATATAATATAATTAATATAATGCACTGTAACTGAAATTATGTTTAATAATTTGTTGTATTATTTTATTAAAATTATTTTCTTGTTATATTATATTATATTATATTATATTATATTATATTATATTATATTATATTATATTATATTATATTATATTATATTATATTATATTATATTATATTATATTAAGCAACATAAACCAGCAAAACATTCATATTTTGATCTGAATGCGTGACGTAGCCCTGGCCTGACTTATTTTCATTTTCGGTCTTCAGTACATTAGTTCAATCCTGTACAGTTTCTGTGCGAAACACACTGGCGGTGAGCTTCACTAACATTATCTGCCAATAGAGCGCTAAATGACTCAGAATTGGCCCCGAGCACCGCTGAACTGACTGTCCTGAATGAAGCATCACTATGATACAATATTATATGGAGCCAAATGTCCATATCATCATATTCAAGCCCACGCAGCGTTTTACAGCCGCCATCAGGAGAGCGTCTGATGACCTGAAACCAGCGATCTGTTCCAGTATAGCGAAACTCCTGCTGTCTGCGCAGACTGCTGACTACTGAGGCGCCTTCTCAGGGTGAATATACACTTTCATACACTAACAAAACAACTGATGTACTTTCAAACCATTTTCACTCAGAAATTGCAAGTAAGTTGCACAAAAAAATTACAAAAAAAGATGGGGCACATTAAATGTGTAATTTTAAAGCAGAAAGGCTAAAATATTTGTATTTTTTAATATTTAAAGTCTCTTTTCCATTAATTTTTCCCATATGGAGTTCTAAAATATCTTATTTAAAGTGTCATAACCCATGAACCAAACCAATCAGCCATGAGGAGAATCACAACACTACAAGCTTTGATCTGAAGCAAAAAAGTGTTTGAAAATTGGCTTTAGTGAGGGAAAGAATAGCAAATGGCGTAATCAAATTAAAAATATTAAAACTACTCATTTCAAAAATGTTGATTATATATACAGACACAATATATTTTAAGTTTATTGCAAAATATTTTCAAATATGAGTGTTTTGGGAGTGTAGGGAGACTCACAGAGCTTCATGGAAGTGGGCGGAGCTAAAGAGCTCTTTTGGCACGTTTTGCTCTCTGATTGGTGGAATTTTCTGTACAGCATCATGGGTAATGTAGTTTTCATTAGGAATTCCGCTGATAAATGCGATTATTTCAAAACTAAGTTGAAATAATGCAGGCTGACGTCTTTAACAGAAGAAAATACCATCAAATAACAACCTCATAGCTCCTAGTAGGGCTGACTTTAACAGTTTGTAAGTTAATGTTAAAAATCAATTTCCCTATGGAGAAGTTTCTACTTCCAGAACTCGACTGTTGCACTCTATTTTGAAAAATCTGATCTTAATCAAACAGCTGCAGTGTTACATTCTCTTAAATGAGTCTAATACAGTCAGTGCAGAAATCTCAGAAGATCAGTGTGAACCTCTGCCAACACAATCACTGATGCTTCTCACTGTTATTCACGCATCATGTGGAATCAAACTGCTGGAAACAACATGATTCATTACAAAAGGAGGTACAAATAACAGAGAACAACAGCAGCAGGTGTGTCAAGGACGTTTTTACTTTAAACAACATCTTACGAGACACAACTGACAAATGCATTGACTAGCGCTGACATGGGAAATCCTCTTAAATGTTAAAAGGACAAAGATATCGCTTTCCTCAGCAGACATTCAAACTGATTTTGTGATTATGAATCCAAGATTGACCTGAAGAATAGATGCAGGAAACACACTCGCCCTCTCATAATGCTCTACATATTACAGTGAGTTTCAATGAAGCGACTCAACGTTCCTTCGTTACTAGTTCTAAAATGACATTTTAGAATTAGTAACGGATCTTGGGCTCAACTGTTAAAATGTCAACTTGAGATTTGAATCCGTGGTGGAAGGAAGTAGTTCCTCACAAAAGACGGTTTTAAAGACACTCTGTTGTTGTTTCTTATTTATTTACACACTCGTGCCGTCGAACTGTTGTATAACTGCAATATCACACGGATAGCCGTGCAATATGGCTGTATATCAGCACACTGTTGAGCACGGCTATGAGTATGATATAGCTTATATTTATATAGCTTATATAGTGTTTATATAGTGTGTTATATATTTATATAGAGTTATATTGTGATATTAAATGTTATATTATAACATAATATAAATATTACGTTACAATATAATATAAAATAACATGTAATATCACAATATGACTATATATATACATACCTGCAAACTCCAAAGTGGTGAAAAAGGTGAAAAGTCCACAAAGTACATTTTTTTATGATTTTAACATGTAAACTATGCATTCTGGTGCACTCTGACAAGAAAATAAATGGAAAAAACAACATTTGCTTCAAGTAAAATAAAAATATTGACACTAGGGCTGGGCATTGACACAAATTTCACAATTGGATTTGATTTTGATTCAGAAGTGTGCAATTTGATTTCGTTTTGATTACCTTCAATTCAATGATTCATTTGGGGCCTATCAGGTACAGAACATGGCAAATTTCCTTAAAGAAAAAATATCTCTCAACTAATGCTGGAAACTATACAGGTAGCCACAGCTGGTACTTCATTAAAGGTTCAAATTAATTGATTTGTAAGCTACATACATATAAATTACACATAAAGAAGTTTTTATAATAATGTTATAACACATTTTTAATTAGATAATTATGTTTCTACTCGTTATGAAAATCTGCCTAAACATTTAAATGGTGGCCGTCATAAAACGGTTTTATTATTGAAGCACATGTGAAGTACATGAAAATGCAATGGCCTATAGTCACAGTGGATATATATCAAAATGCTCCTCTCTAAGTTCATTTTTGACTAACAAGTTTTTTGACATTGCACGGCTTTTCTGAGGTAAATGTTACGATAAATGTGACATTTTTACAAGCTGTTTTATTGGCACTTTTCCGTGGTTGAAACAATGATTGATTGATTAACGTTATTGATACAGATTTCAGTAAGTTGTACTGGATCTTTCAATATACCTTCGTTATTCATTTATCCTACATTCATTCATGTTTATTTCGTGTTGTAAAGCGGAAGAGATGATCGGTTCATGTGTGCCCTGCCTCTGTTTGAACTGAAAAGGTTAGTTCACCCAAAAAAGAAATTTCTGTCATTAATTACTCACCCTCATGCCGTTCCACACCCGTAAGACCTTAGCTCATCTTTGGAACACAAATTAAGATATTTTTGATGAAATCCGATGGCTCAGTGAGGCCTGAGCAATGACATTTCCTCTCTCAAGATCCATTAATGTACTAAAAACATATTTAAATCAGTTCATGTGAGTACAGTGGTTCAATATTAATATTATAAAGCGACGAGAATATTTTTGGTGCGCCAAAAAAAAAACAAAATAACGACTTATTTAGTGATGGCCGATTTCAAAACAGTGCTTCAGGAAGCTTCGGATCGTTATGAATCAGCGTGTCGAATTGAAAAAGTCACGTGATTTCAGCCGTTTGGCGGTTTGACGTGATCTGAATCATGATTCGACACACAAGATTCATAACGCTTCGAATCTTCCTGAAGCACTGTTTTGAAATCGACCATCACTAAATAAGTCGTTATTTTGTTTTTTTTGGCGCACCAAAAATATTCTCGTCACTTTATAATATTAATATTGAACCACTGTACTCACATGACCTGATTTAAATATGTTTTTAGTACATTAATGGATCTTGAGAGAGGAAATGTCATTGCTCAGGCCTCACTGAGCCATTGGATTTCATCAAAAATATCTTAATTTCACATAAACTTTGATTTAAAACAGCGAATTTCGCCGAAAAGTGACTCATTTGCAGGAATGTATATATATTTCTTGCAGGTACAGCTGTAGAATCTTTTACTCAATAAATGATGAGGTGAGTCTAAAAAAGGAAAAAAGTGTTATTTTCTTTCCTCCACACTGCTGTTGCTCCAGACGGCTCTATTCACTAATGAGAGAAGAAAACAACCTGAACACACGCTTTCACACGACAAGAGCTGAAAACACCAGTAAGAGTCTCACTCAATGTGTGTGTGAGTGTGTTCGGGAAATGCACTAAACCTGTCTAGATCATACTACACTTCAAAAATAAAGGAAGAAAATCACCATTGATGATAATAAGTATTGAAAAAAATTCAGTGGATGTAAAACATCTTGATGGTCCTAAAACAGGCTTGCAAAATATAACATCTTGTTTTCTTGGCCTCCAGAAGCACAGGATGAGTTTGTGAAGTGAGTCGAGCGCAGGTCAACATGTTCAGCCGGTCATCTCTTCCTCTTCAAACGGCATCAGTGAATCAAACCGAGGCGCTCCGGCGCATTGATCTGCTCTCAGACTCGGATCCGCTGGAGGCGTCTCATCTCACGCTACCTGGAGACCTGAAACTGCCCTGATCTGCCGTGACTTCACTTTAACATTTCTGTTTTTATCTGACGCGTCCGAGCCGCTGCGAACATCTCCAGATATCAGTATCAGGTCAGGAATACTTGTTGTCCGAGATCTTTAAAGTTCTCAACATCTCAACACCTTAATAAAACATGTTTGCTCACAAAGTTAACATTCACTATGAACTACAGCGTGTCCTCCGCAGGTGATGGGGAAGTACATACTTCAGCCTTCTGTACTGTATGTCAGTATGTAGGTGTGTTTTGTATTTTATGCCTATTAGAGCATCAAGTCATGATCTGCTAACATTGTAACTCCTGTTCTGTTGGAGTGTCTGACGCATGAGCTGTTAAAGCTCCGCCCTCTTCTGGAAAGGGGGCGGGGAGCAGCAGCTCATTTGCATTTAAAGATACACAGATAAACACAGCGTGTTTTTGCTTGCATGTTATAATACAAGGCATGAACCCGTGGAGTGAGGTTTAGTAGCGAGGGCGCGCGTGTACCTGTGATGTCGGGTTTCTGCGGCATGAGGAACTGGAAGAAGGTGGGCTCCGACAGGCCCTTGACGTTGCGCGCCGTGATCTCCACGTTGTAGCGCGTGTTCCACTGCAGCGGCTGCAGCAGCGCGAAATCATTCATGCCGGGAACCAGCTTCGTCATCCACTGCTCCTCTTTATCCTGCACACAAACACCTCCCATCAACTACATGACTTTCATTCATATAACTCATTAATATGTGATATTATCATACTGCTACTCATCAATATCACAGAAACAGTCTTACTTCTACACTGTAAAAAATAATTGTTGGTTTAACTTAAAGTAAGTTACCTGGTTGCCTTAAAATGTTGAGTTCATTCAAATTTTAAATTTGAGTTAATACAATGAAGGTGATTGATTTAATCAACAGAAACTAAAAATATTATGTTATCTGAACTATATTCATTATTGAAGATGATTTGACAAGAACAAATGTTGTGATAACAAATACTGAAAATATTTTTTTTACAGTGTAGATTCAAAATGATACAAATTTGAGTCTGTTTCTCACACAAAGCATGATATATGACTTATTTTAGTATCATTGAGCTTTTTGTTAATATTTTGAATTAGAATTTATATATATACAAATATATATATAAACAAAATTACTAAAACAGACAAAAATGAAAAATATAACATTAAAAACTAAATCTAAATATTACATACTATAATTTCTCATTACTGTAATGGGGATAAAATACAATAGTAATTGAATTAAATATTAATACAATGTTTAAAATACTTAAATTATTTAAATTATTTAGAATAATTTAATATTTATTTATATATATATATATATATATATATATATATATATATATATATATATATATATATATATATATATATATATATATATATATATATATATATATATATATATATATATATATATATATATATATATATATATATATATATATATATATATATATATATATATATATATATATATATATTTAAACTTTTAATTTTAGTTAAAGTTTTAGTGATTTTGTTGTGTTTTTTTAAGTATGTCTATAAAGCATTTATTAATTTTACTTTTTGTTTAAATAGTTTGTTATTTTAGTACTTCATTTAAACTAAACACAAATAACAAATCTAGCTGAAATAAAATAAGTTTACATTTTTTGATACTTTATTTTATTTCAAGTAACAATTTTTTTTAATTTTTTTTTTATGATTTACGATAATAACCCTGCTTCAGAAGACTTGTAAAAAATGTATTCATCATGTGGACTACTTTATTGTGGTGCTTCAGTCTTCAAATGTTTCCCACAGAAGAAAGAAAGTCATACGTGGTTGAAAAAACATGAGGAAGATGAGTAAATAATGACAGGCTGAACGTTTCAAGTCTGATCCGCATCAAAAACAAAATATGAAATGGGGCAAAAAATGCATAATAACAGAGAATAAAAACAAAGATCTAAAGAAGAAATAAAGGCAGAAAGTTCCAATCATCTCCATCCCGTTTCATCCTGACACTTCCTGAAATCTCTTCCTCACCATCTCTGTGTTTATTGTCTGGAAATATTTGATCTTTTTCAGTTCATCAGTTTTGTCACCGTCTGTCTGCGGAAATCCACAATCACATGCTCCAATCCGTAGTGCTTTAGTAAAGCACTTTAAAGAGATTTCACTTCCCATAAAGCTCTGGAGTGTGAGATCTTCAATAAAAACCCCGACAACTTCAACAGCAGTTTCTCAAGTGATCGACGAAAACACTTTTTCATTGGCTCATTTATCTTTTGTGTGTCTTTTAAAGTAAACCTGAAGTGCAACTTCCATATATTTAGGATGAGACATGATATTATTAATAGGTATTGAGTGGCTCATGAAAGAGGTAAAACTTTAAAGAAGTCCTATTATGCTCTTATTCAGTTGTTTTTGGGCTCTACTAGATTGAATGTTGATTATTTTCCCAATATTCTCCATTGTTGCAGCTCCTCTCTTCCCAGTCTGTCAGTAACGCTCTGTTTAGTTCCTGTCTCTATGAAGCCCCTCCTTCTGAAAAGCACAATGTGCTCTGATTGGTTGGCTGGAGCAGTGTGTTTGGCAAATGTCCCGCCCCTTACCATAACCACCAGTTTCAACACACTACTAACTAACTCAACCAGGCCCCGCCCCTTTATTCTGCGCATTAATTATTTAAATGAGGAATATTGTGGCACACACTGACCCTGATGAGGATTTACTGGGGTTATGTGGATAAATTGTAAAAAAATAACTTAATCTCAATCTTAATGGTCCTAAAATAGACTTCACTATCTTTGTTCTTCAAGAGTCCCACAAAACCAGGACAAAACTGCGCGTGTGATTGTGTGTATTGAGCTCAGGTTGGCTCTTTTTGTTCCTTACAGCCGTGACGGAGAGGAAAACTCATGGAGAATCACCCCCCGCAGTTCCTTTATGGGAACAAGAAGGACTTCAAAGCGTTTCTCCACACTCTCTCACGCATCCGTATTCTTTAAGCAAATGAGGCCACAGCGTGAACACGTTCAGACTCACTGTACGCCGGACGGAGAAAAAGCAGGATTTTTCCCCGGGAACATTACAGATTCAGCCACCCACACGGCTCGAGGCGGCTGGAAGCCTCTGAGGCTTCAGAAACAGCGTTCAGCTCAGATTAATGCAGAGTGAATTAGGACCAGAATCTGTGGCTATTCTGTGTCCTGCTGTACAGTACAAACTCAACATGTGTTTTTACAAACCTCGAACATGAAAGATTTTATGAAAGACATTTATTTTATAAAAAACATTTATTATAGCTTGTCAAATTTGCCCCTATTTGGGTGTGAGCAAAAACACGCTGTTTTTGTGTGTGTCCCTTTAAATGCAAATGAGCTGCTGCTCCAGAAGAGGGCGGAGCTTTAACAGCTCAACAACAACAAAGCTGGAGAATCTCACGCAGACAAAATGAGGAAAGTGTTCAGCCTTACATTGTTCAAACCGGAGTCGACACTGATGGAGAGACTCAGGAGGAAGTTACAAACGTTTCTGAATGGTTAGTGGATAAATTGATGTAGTTGCTGTGGAGTTGATTCAACTCATCCACTAGCATGTGCCGTCATGTTCATCTTTTGTGTTGAATTGATCCTCGTTTGTGAAGCAGTCCGGCGTAAAACTACACAACACTCTACTACAACAACTCTTCCTCTTCTCTAAAGCAGCCCAACATGGCCCCGCCCCCTTTGTTGTGTGTTCTTGGGGGCGTGGTTTATGTAAATGTTAGGGTTAGTGATGTCACCAACCCCGGAAGAAGCTCGTTTGTTGTAGTCCTTAAAAAGGGATTAAATGGGAAGATAAGTGTTTTTAGTGTGTTCTTTTGTTAGCTGTGATCTCTTGTTGTTGAGCGAACGCACCGTTTTATACTTCACGATGTACTCGACGATGGGCATCCCACCGTCGTCCTGTTTGATCAGTCCCAGTCTGTAGGCCTTCCCGACGCCTCTCTGTCCATGAACCGTCGGAGGACTCGGCTCGCCTGGAGGAAAACAGACACAATCAGACCGAAATGAAGATGTGACAGCTACTTTAAACTACAAGAAACAGCACTATAGGGATGAAGGAGCTTAAAAACATTCACTGCAGGAACGAAACACTGAAATCTACAGAAAATGACTTTGCTGATGCAGTTACACACTGTGCAAGGTCTTAATGTCCTTGTTCTCAAACGCAGCTAGTGACGGGAGTGACAGTAACTGAACAGAAGCAGAATATATCCATCTGACTGAGGAGGGATGAACAGAAGAGAGAGAGATGAGGAAGAACTCACGGATGGGTAACGTCTGGAAGGTTTCTGTGTGGCTGAATTCACCCTGACCCTTTCCATTGACGGCCGCCACTCTCACCTCATACGTCGTGTTGGGCTCCAGGCTGGCCAGAACTACTGCGGCTGAAAGAGAGAGGGAGGGAGGGAGGGAGGGAAGGAAGGAAGGAAGGAAGGAAGGAAGGAAGGAAGGAAGGAAGGAAGGAAGGAAGGAAGGAAGGAAGGAAGGAAGGAAGGAAGGAAAGAAGGAAGGAAGGAAGGAAAGAAAGTGAGGAGAAGAGAGGAGAGAAGAGGAGAGAAGAGGAGGAAGGAAGGAGGGAAGGAAAAGTAAATAAACAATTAAACAAACAAATAAACAAACAAACAAAGACAAATTAAAAATAAAGTAAAGAAAACAAAACAAACAAAAAGTAAATACATATGTAAATACAGACAAAGATATAAATAAAATAAAATCAAAGAAATATGTAAATAAATAAATAATCAAATAAAGAAAGAAAGATGCAATTAAATAAAGAAAAAGAAACAAAAAAGATAAAAATAACAAAGACACGTAAATAAAAAATACAGAAGTAAAGGAAAAACAAACAAACAAACAAATAAATAAATACAAACAAAGACACGTAAATAAAAAATAAAGGAAAAATAAATAAATACATAAGACGTAAACAAATAAAGAAGTAAATACATAAACAAAGATGTAAATAAATAAATACAGAAGTAAAGAAAGAGAAACAGAAAGAAACAGAAAGATGCAAATAAATAAATAAAAAAGTAAATAAATAAAGAGGTAAACAAACAAACAAAGACATGAAATAAGTAAGTAAGATAAGAAAAGATGTAAGTAAATAAAGAAACAAACCAAGAAGTGAATAAGTACAGGTAAATAAAGATGTAAATAAACAAACAAACAAAGACACAAGTAAACAAAGAAAAACAAACAAACAATCAAAGACGTAATTAAAGAAAGAAAGAAAGAAAGAAAGAAAGAAAGAAAGTATATTGAGCTTCTTCTTTTGTCCAGCTTTCATTCATGCTCAATGCTGATCTCAATAAATCACATAATTGATTCAACAATTTCTAAGTGAAAATAAGCATCACATTTACAGGAAATACTGAGTGTAAAACAGAAGATCATTTTCTATCTTAGAGATTTTTTAACATTTACATTTATTCATTTAGCACAAACTTTCATCCAAAGTGAAAATGCAAAAAAAATATTATAAAGCAAATAACAATATTTTCAATAACACAATAATCAGTGTCAGCAGTTTAATATCTATAGAAGAGTTTATATTGGTTAGTGCAAGCGTTGAAGGTGTTAAAGGTGCCCTAGAATCAAAAATTGAATTTATATTGGCATAGTTGAATAACAAGAGTTCAGTACATGGAAATGACATACAGTGAGTCTCATACACCATTGTTTCCTCCTCCTTATATAAATCTCATTTGTTTAAAAGACTTCGGAAGAACAGGCGAATCTCAACATAACACCGACTGTTACGTAACAGTCGGGATCATTAATATGTACGCCCCCAATATTTGCATATGCCAGCTCATGTTCAAGACATTAGACAAGGGCAGAACGTCTGGATCTGTGCACAGCTGAATCATCAGACTAGGTAAGCAAGCAAGAACAATAGCGAAAAATGGCAGATGGAGCGATAATAACTGACATGATCCATGATAACATGATATTTTTAGTGATATTTGTAAATTGTCTTTCTAAATATTTCATTAGCATGTTGCTAATGTACTGTTAAATGTGGTTAAAGTTACCATTGTTTCTTACTGTATTCACAGAGACAATTTATTATTTTTTTTTCATTTTTAAGGGAGCGCGCAATTTAAAGGGGGCGCAGCCTGAATCGTTGCATAGTTAATGATGCCCCAAAATAGGCAGTTAAAAGTTAATTTTAAAAAAATCTATGGGGTATTTTGAGCTGAAACTTCACAGACACATTCAGGGGAAACCTTAGACTTATATTACAAAAACTGGTAAAAATTATTAAAACATTTTCTTTCATTGAAATGAAGGTGAAATAAATGAAAATATAAATATCTGATTAAAAATTAGAACTTAAAAAAACTTTAGTTAGACACTTTAACACTGAAATTTAATTACTAAAACTGAAATAAAAAAAATAAATAAAATGACTAAAACCTAAACTAAAATTAAAGTAAAAACTAAAATCTTATTATTATTAACATTATAATATTATTTATTTATATATCATTATTATTATTTATATACACATTATTATTCATTTGTATATCATTATAATATAATATTAAATACTAAAAATACTAAATAGCATATAAATAATACTAAACGCTGAGAAAAAGGCTGTAATAATTGTGAAACTAGTCAAACACAGAATATGTATTTTTACATTAACGTAATACTTCAGCAAATCCACGACCTTAGCCATTGTACATGATTGCATTCATTAATTTACATGAGAAAGCACTAATAAAAACGAAGCGACTCAATGAACGTGGTTATTACTTAGTCAAAGAACATTGAGTTCTTAATTAAAAATCCACAAAGAGTCTGTGGATGTAATTGAAGTAATTATGCTCTATATTTGAGCTTGAGAGCATAAAAAGGACATTTTCAGAGTGACTTATTGAATCTGATCTTGAACTCTAAACACTCGCCGTTCTCCATTCCTGCAGGACTGCGACGCAAAGTTGAGGAATATAACGACTCGCACTGAAAGGTTTCTATTTGTTCTTAGTGTTTTCCATTACGTTTAACCCAATACACATTATTTAAAGATTTAATGCACAGAAAAGAATCACTTGGACGAAAGTAAAAACAGTTTAATGAACAAACAGCTTGAAGTCATTATCACCGCTGCTGCTTTAGCAAGAGAAAATGTGTTTAGTTGCACCAAACGTAATTGAACTGACTGTCAACACATCCTGATCCTGCAAACACGGCTCTTTCCAGAAGCGATAATGGCTCTCAGGAAAAACATAAAGCGGTAAACATACATTTCCTCTCTGCTTTTACTTGCAAAGCTTATCACTTCTGCTCTGAGGACAGAAGCATCTCAAATGAGATCTTTTTAATATTTTAGCTGTTTCTTCCACACAGAAATGAGATTGTTCTTGTTTACAGACTCTATTAAAGTCACCACAAAATCAAAATGGATGATTCTTGTGTTTTTTAAAAGGAATATTGCAGTATTTATTCCAAATTATTCATCATAATTGTTTTAAATTCATGTTCCTCGCAACCCCTCCCTCACATGATGAGGGCGGAGCCACCTGCCACTCACATGAGCTCCACCAATAGCAAACCACAACCATCCAATCAATTCCCCACAGACAAAATCAAGCCCCGCCCTACAGTTGACACTCACTCTGAACTCCATGTGATCTCACTGTCCTCCAATCCTGCGTGCTCGTGTCTTTGTAATTGATGATGTAATAGCTGATCGGGACGCCGCCGTGCGAGTCGGGTTTCATGAAGGTGACGGTGGCGAGACGCTGGGAGACAGCGGTGAGCCGTACGGAGTACGGGTTTGACGGGACATCTGCAACACAACACAGTGTAGAACAAATGCTGTTTAACCTGCAGTTTATCTTTATTGTAGATGGTAAAGTGCGTGTGACCGGCAGCGTCATTCATTTTGAGTGAAATAAAGAGGCTGACAGACTTTTGGTCCTGTGATAAAGCATGAATACAGAATAGCATCAGATAAACTGTAGAAACTCAGGATACATCATCATTTGTGCTGCCGTGTTAGTGAGTGACGAGAGATCATCCCTCAACAGGATGCAGTCTGCAGTTCAACTTCCTGTTGAAGAGAAATCACTCTCGGCACTGAACACATTTGTCACTGCAAGAGTGAACTCTCCTATAGACACATTTCTACTGTTTCTGCCATCTTTATATGGTAGTCTACAAAATGAAACTATCGCAGATTAAAATATACATCAAAGCAATGTTTTGCAATGAGACTTTAACCATTAAAATATGCATATGTGCACAATAAACTGCTCAAAAAAATGAAAGGAACACTTTTTAAATCAGAGAATAGCATCAAGTCAGTTGAACTCGTGGGATGTTGATCTGGTCAGTTCAGTAGCAGAGGGGGTTGTTAATCAGTTTCAGCTGCTTTGGTGTTAATGAAATGAACAACAGGTGCACTAGATGGGCAACAATGAGATGACCCCCAAAACAGGAATGGGTTTATAGGTGTAGGCCACTGACATTTTTTTCCCTACTCATCTTTTCTGACTGTTTTTTACTAGTTTTGCATTTGGCTAGAGTCAGTGTCACTGCTGGGAGCATGAGTTGATATCTGGACCCTACAGAAGTTGCACAGGCAGTCCAACTCATCCAAGATGGCACATCAATACGTGCCATTGCCAAAAGGTCTCCCAGCACAGCCTCAAGAGCATGGACGAGATTCCAGGAGACAGGCAGTTACTCTAGGAGAGATGGACAGGGCCGTAGAAGATCCTTAACCCATCAGCAGGACCGGTGTCTGCTCCTTTGTGCAAGGTGGAAGACGATGAGCACTGCTGGAGCCCTGAAAAATGACCTCCAGCAGGCCACTGGTGTGAATGTCTCTGACCAAACAATCAGAAACAGACACGCTGGCCTGACCTGAATCCAATTGAACACCTCTGGGACGTTATGTTTCGGTCCATCTGACAATGCCAGGTTGCACCTCAGACTGTCCAGGAGCACAGTGATGCCCTGGTCCAGATCTGGGAGGAAATACCCCAGGACACTATCCGTCGTCTTATTAGGAGCATGTACAAACTATTGAGTACCATTTTGAGTTGCTGCAATGACATTTCAGCAAAATGGACTAGCCTGCTGCATCGTTTTTCCACTTTGATTTTCAGGGTGTCTTTGAAATCAGTCCTCTGTAGGTTGATCATTTTCATTTCCATCAAATGATGTGGCATCCTTTCGTTCCTAACACATTACCCAGTCCATAACAGTATAGATATCCAGCATGTAGATATCCAGAATGTAAACGAAGATGCTTCTGGCCTTCATTATGAAATGGCCCATAAAATGTCAAAGAAAAAACACACCCACAGCCTTGAGAAACTCCATATCAGACAACAGATGAAAGTAGAGGATCTTCATGAAGACATTGTGTTTCTATACAAGCAAAATTACACTTTTAAAAAAAGGTTTAGGGGTAGGGGTAGTGTAGGGGGATAGAATATACAGTTTGTACAGTATAGAAACCATTACGCCTATGAAGAGTCCCTGTAAACCATATATACAAGTACAATGTGTGTGTGTGTTCAATGAAGTCTGCTCTGAAGTGAACTGCTCCTCTTCATGGTATATTAAGCAGCTCTACAGTAAATGGGGACAGTACTCTGCTATATTAGTGAACTCTCTAGTAAATCACGCGGCACTACAGAAGATTAGCTTCAGTGAAATTAGCAGCGCACAGATGGGATGAACATATTGTTATGGAAAACTTTAAAAAATACATCAATGCTGAGCACATCACTACACGTTGAAATCAAAGGCAAACCAGTTTCTCAGGTTAACATTCTGCCTCGTCTCAAACCAAATCATTTCAAGAACATAATCAGGCTTCATCTGCATCTTAAAAACATCCTTAAAGTCAACATGAAATGCTTGAAAACAGTAAGTAGTAAATACTTGCACAAACGGAAAACAAATCAGGATATGTACAGATTCAAACAAAACTGTAAACATCTTTCAAAGTTCAGGAACATGTATTTAAAATGAAAAACGACTACTCATAAACACACACCTGCCTGTGCTAATATAAACTCCTGGTATCGAGCGCCAATGTTGTTTCTGGCTGTGCAGTTGTAGCGTCCAAAATCCCTGTCGGATACCGGAGTGACCTGTGGATACAGACAAACCAAAGGTGAGGAGAATGAGAAAATGAGTGCAAGAATATTGTGAAACCATGTGAAACTAGAAGTTTGTGTGTACATTTTAACTGGGTTCAACAACATGCTGACCAGCATCTTTAGTTTAACCAGAAAGATTTCCTTGGTCAAACTGCTTCACCAGAAATATCATGACCTGAAACATACTCTTTACACAGCAAAAAATAAATTTCCTACTCAGTATTTCTGTCTTGTTATCCAGTAAACATTCAAAACATTCTTAAATCAAAACACACTTACTTGAGATGCTAAATGACTGAAAATATTAAGCCTTGTTTTCTGAACAATTAATTAAAACTAAGTGAGTTTTTGCTAAAAGAAATATCTGCTAATGGGGTCAGAAAAATAACCTTGTTTTCCCTTTGAATTAACTTATAGTTTTAAGCCTAAACTCAATTCATTTTGATACATTTTTCATAAAACAAGACTTAATATCTTTAGTAATTTTGCTTCTCAAGTAAATGTATCTTGATTTAAGAATGTTTAGATATTTGTGCTGGAAAACAAGGCAGAAATACTGAGGAAGAACATCATTATTTGCAGTGACTAGTAAGTGTCAAATTAAGCCAATTAATTAGCAATTAAGCAGTATAAACCACCTTTTATAGTCAGTTTTATCTTTTAAGTCAACTACACCATAAAAACGTGTAGAAACAGTTTTCACTTAGAAATTGCTAAGTTTTACAATTAACTACAAAGAAATAGTTTGTTATTACAATTTTGAAATAGTATATTCTTGTAAAACACTGTAATAATGTTTTAACAACTTTTTTTTAACAAATTCAGAGGAACAAAAGTATGTGCAATTTAATAAACATGACTAATTAAAGACATTTGTTGATGATTTCAGACAAAATGTTTGGAAAATAAGTACAATCACTTTTAATACTACTTAACTGCTTATTACTTTTGACCAATAGGTGGCGCTGTCCCCAGACTGATGTGGTGTGGTCAGTTTGGGGTGACAATGACATACACACATTTTGGTGTCAATAGGGCAAAGCGTTGCAGAGATACAGCCTTAGATTCAGTTCGGCTTCAAATTTTATCTATCAACACAAAATCCATAAATTTTTGGTCTGATGATGATCTGAGTCTAATTTGATGAAAATTGGTTTAATTATAATAGGTAAAATTTATCATTAGCTATTTGCATTTTTTTTTGTTATAATTTTGACCACAAGGTGGTGCTGTCCCAAAATGTTTTGCGTACCTTCAAGGCATCATGCCAAAGACACATGCCAAATTTCGTAATGACAGGCCAATGCCTTCATAAAATATAGTATCCAAAAATATCCGTTTCTCTGCAAAAGTTATTAGCATAAATGTGAGTGCAAATTTAGACAGTTGGTGGCGCTAGAGGGATTAGGGTAGGGACTCCTAAATTGCTGTGGTTAATGTTCAGACTGTCCTCTATCTATGTGCCAAATTTCACCATTTTCCCACAAGTGGTTCTATGGGCTGCCATAGACTCAAGAGTGGAAGAAGAAGAAAAAGAAAACTAACAGATACACATTCGGTCGCCAATAAAGTACTAAAAGTGCATGACTGTAATGTTACTGAACCTCCAGAAGCGATCGTCCCTCTGCAGTGTGAATGCGAATGTTGCTGGTCCCTTGACTAGAGATGGTAAACCGGTCTCGTCTCCACAGCATCGTCGCTGGAGGGTTGGACCTCACGTCGCAGCTGATGTTCACTGGGTTTCCCTCCCATGAGTAGAAGATGCTTTGATTAGTCTGGAACTTCGGTGCATCTGGAAAAAGAGAAACAGTGATTCAGTACTGGCAGAACCTAAGCTGGTCTTTTCAGATGATCAGCCATCTACAGTGAAAAAAAATCATTTTACAAAGCTGTAAATAAAACAAAAGACTTTTTCAATCTTTCTACTTCAAAATGTCAAATTTAATTCTACGGTACATGTTGTTTCTTTGCATTTAAATGTGACATTTACAAGCAATTTCTGAGTGAAAATGGTTTCCTAGCTTTTTTATTTTCTCTTCCAGTTTTTGGACCAGATTGGACCAGCTAGAAACCATGTAAAACCAGCCATTAGAAGCTTGTTATGGAAGTAAAAATAAAGGCCCGTTCATTTTATATATATATGCATATATTCTGGCCAGAACATGCAACGCTGTTTCTTGAATTTCTTTCCATGTATTTTAATGCACTGTGGATGTTGATGTGAATCAGGTGAAAAGGCCTTTAAAGAAAAGTAATATTGAATGTAACAAAGAAAGACTTTACAGTCTCACTCCATTATGTCAGATGCATCTGCCATAAACCGATGCAAGTCATAAAGATGAAATGCATTTTCTGCAAACCTAAAACTGATCCTGTGCTTCAGTTATAAGCACTCTGGGTGTCCGCATTCATTCAGTGTTATTCCTGTTTTACACCGACTAGAAGGTTTCCATTAGAATGATTGATGCTGGGCTCTCTGTCACATCTAAGGAGCAGAGCAGAGAAGAGCGGCCATTCTAAATAAATGAGTTCATTAGCAGCCCGGTAACGGTTGGCTAGCTCCTGCCACGCTCATTCAGAACGTCCTTTTTCACACGCTGGCCGTGAACCTCCGCGCTAAGCGTATGACATGAAGACACTCCCGCAGCACGATGATGTCAAGGTCATTGTCATGCATTCAGAGACCCGAGGCCTTTCATTACCATCTCACTGCATTTCTTTGACTGTGACAGATAAACACAATAAACACAGTGGCATAAATATGCAATGTTAGCCTAATGAATGAAACAGCGACAAATGAATTTGAAGCAATAAAAGGTTATCTACGAAGGTCACATTTGACAAGGAGTGACCCAAAAAATGGTTTGGCATTTCAGGAGACGGACCTGGAAATTAATATGAATATGAAGAATTAATTACTTGGGAAGAATTCCTTCCATAATTAGCCCCACTGAGGGCCATTTTTGTGTGTGTGTGTAGATGCTCAGAATCATTCTTTTCTTTGAGGCCAATAAAGAAAAAAAATATTCATTAATTTCAAGTGAGGTATAATAATTAATTAAGCAAGAAATATACAGCGCAAGTGCACTGAAAAGGCTACAGCGAAACTGCAAAACAAGGCTTCAAGTGAGAAGATGAGTTGCAACTTTAGCTCAATAGTCACTTTTTTGTGTTGCTATGTGGTTGCTAGGGTGGTCTAGGTGTTTGCTAGTGTAACCACCTCTGAGCAGGACTCGAACCGGCGTCTCCGGCATGGAAGGTGGGTGCGATAACAAGGATGCTAAAGACCACATCCTCCTGTGTCAGTTGTTATCGCCTCTTGAGATCAGGGGAGTGAAATTTACCTGCACAGCTCTTACTAACTGGCCTCTGTTACACTCATCCCCTAAACCTCACTGTCATCTGGGTCACGGCACTAATCTAACCCATCCGGTCCTACTCACCCCGCTCTGAGCGGTACTCAAACCGGTGTCTCTGGCATGGAAGGCAGGGGTGTTAACAAGGATGCTAAAGACCACAGCCTCTAGTGTCAGTCACTAGTGCCTCTTGAGGTCAGGGGAGTGAAGTTTACATGCACAACTCTTACTAGTTAGCCTCAGTTACACTCACCCCCTAAACCTCAGTCCCATCCGGGTCATGGCACCAACGCAACCCATCCAGACCTACTCGCCCCGCTCTGAGCGGTACTCAAACCGGCTTCTCCGGCATGGGAAGCAGGTGCGTTAACAAAGACGCTAAAGACCGCTGCTTTTAGTGTCAGTTGTTAGGGGAGTGTTTTACCTGCACAGCTCTTACTAACTGGCCTTCATTACTCTCATCCCCCTAAACCTCACTCCCATCCGGGTCACGGCACCAATGTAACCCATCTGGTCCTTCTCGCCGTGCTCCGAGCGGTACTCAAACCGCCGTCTCTGGCATGGAAGGCAAGGGTGCTAACAAGGATGCTAAAGACCACAGCCTCCTGCGTCAGTCGTTATCGCCTCTTGAGATCAGGGGAGTGAAATTTACCTGCACAGCTCTTACTAACTGGCCTCCGTTACACTCACTCCCTAAACCTCACTCCCATCTGGGTCACGGCACTAATCTTACCCATCCGGTCCTACTCACCCCGCTCTGAGCGGTACTCAGACCGGCGTCTCTGGCATGGAAGGCAGGGGTGCTAACAAGGACGCTAAAGACCACAGCCTCTAGTGTCAGTCACTAGTGCCTCTTGAGGTCAGGGGAGTGAAGTTTACATGCACAGCTCTTACTAGTTAGCCTCAGTTACACTCACGCCCTAAACCTCAGTCCCATCCGGGTCACGGCACCAACGTAACCCATCTGGTCCTACTTGCCCCGCTCTGAGCGGTACTCAAACCGGCTTCTCCGGCATGGGAAGCGGGTGCGTTAACAAGGACACTAAAGACAGCTGCTTTTAGCGTCAGTCGCTAGGGGTGTGTGGTTTACCTGCACAGCTCTTACTATCTGGCCTTCATTACACTCATCCCCCTAAACTTCACTCCTATCCGGGTCACGGCACCAATGAAACCCATCTGGTCTTACTCGCCCCGCTCTGAGTGGAACTCAAACTGCCGTCTCTGGCATGGAAGGCAGGGGTGCTAACAAGGATGCTAAAGACCACAGCCTCTAGTGCCAGTTATTAGTGCCTCTTGAGGTCAGGGGAGTGAGGTTTACATGCACAGCTCTTACTAGTTGGCCTCAGTTACACTCACCCCCTAAACCTCACTGTCATCCGGGTCACGGCACCAACGTAACCCATCCGGTCCTACCCACCCCGCTCCGAGCGGGACTCAAACTGGCTTCTCCAGCATGGGAAGTGTATGGGCTAACAAGGATGATAAAGACAGCAGCTTCTAGCATCAGCCGCTAGGGGAGTGTGGTTTACTTGCACAGCTCTTACTAACTGGCCTCCGTTACACTCACCCCTTAAACCTCACTCCCATCCGGGTCACGGCACCAATGTAACCCATCTGGTCCTACTGAGCCAGACTCCTACTAACTGGCCAAACTGTTACATTCTGTTTGGTCTCACAAACATTCCTGCATAAATCAACAATGTTTGGTGAAGAAGTTTTTTTTGTGCATGTTACACTCTGGCATGGGACGCGGGCACTAACAAGGATGCTAAAGACCGTAGTCTCTAGTGTCCATCACCAATGTGGCTCTTGTGATCAGGGGAGTGAGGTTTACTCACACAGCCATAGACTGAAAAAAAAATATGGACAATGGGCAAAGAGGCGGGGAGGTGGTTTGAGCTGATGTGACTGGTTGCTGAAACCACGCCCGCCTAGCTTAACGTGACCATGGTAGCAAGCAAAGGAGCTATCTATCTAGATACGATCTAAATTATTAATGAAGATAAGTTTTATCATCAGAATGTTCTAAAGGTTTACTGTCAATCTACGGTGTTTTTTTAAGATATAGATGCTCCAACACCAGTAATTTGTGTTGGGTGTGCAAATAACAACATGGAAAATCAAAATGGGACTTCATACCTTTATAATAGAGATCGCGAGATGAATCGACTTGGGTAAAATATAAATGTCCATTGCAAAACAAAAAACAGTACTTTTTGTCCATGAAATATTGATATATTATCTATTGTTTGCATAACATTTCTTCTGAATGATCTGCTCTCTGTCATCGTTCTTCAAGAAATAATGCAATCTGAGCAGCGTTTATGTTGTAAAACTGTATACGATCGTATCTAACAAACAAATGAGACCATGTCCAAAGTATATTTTTTCAAAATAGTGCAGCAGTTTTAGTTATAATATCAAAGCAGTGCTGTCAGAGTTGTATATCCTCCCGGTATTGTCATTGTAGTAAATCTCACAAACAAAACTTTTAGCCAATGCCACGATCCAACAACGTGTGTTCTGTTTCTTCCGCATGCATGCACATCTACACAGACACATATCAGTCTTGAATATTATGCAGCAAGCCATATTTTATAATTGTATAAAATAATCGAGCACAAATACGACTGAGATGCCAAATTCAGCGGCTGGAATTAGCTGAGGTAAAGTGACGCTCACAGACAGCAGCGGCATCTACCTGTCACTCAAGTGACCACGCCCTTAATTATGCAGAACTTTAAGGCTTAATATAATTTAAAAGAATGAGTTAGAAAAAGATTCACCCCCCTCACAGTTGCCATGAAGGGCAAAAATAGCAGTGTAGACCAAAACCACAATTTGAACCAACTTGTAAACATGTTTTTTTTTCTCTTGTAAACTTGGCCAATTTAACATGGGACTCAATGAGATTCTGCTCTCTTTTGGAGCCTGTCCCTAGCGGCCAGTCGATGAATCGCAGTTTAAGTCACTTCCGTATTGGCTTCATGAGAGACTGGGGGAGGTTGCCGCTTGCACACAGCTCTTACTAGCTGGCCTCCATTCCATTACACTCACCCCCCTAAACCTCACTCCCATCTGGGTCACGGCACCAATATGAGCCCATCCGTTCCTACTCGCTCTGCTCTGAGCAGGACTCGAACCGGCATCTCCGGCAAGGCAGGCAGGCACTAACAAGGACGCTAAAGACCGCAGCCTCTAGCGTCAGGCCTCTGTTACACTAAAGCAGTGCTATAAGGTTGCTACAGTGTTCTAAGCAGTTTCTAGGGAGCTGCTATGTTTGCTATGAACACTTCTATCAGTAATGACTGACACCAAAGCATGCATTTTTTACTGACCTACACATATACATAAGCTCTCACAAACATCCCTGCATATAAATAAACAATACTTGGTGAAAAAGTTTTTTGTGCATCTTACACTCAATATCCAAGAACATGCTCTTCTGATGGCCTCCGATCCTGCTGAGAGCTTCACAGTCGAATCGACCCCAGTCTGAGAGTCGAACGCCGCTGATGGTCAACATGGATTTCCCATGCCGTCCACGCACTTCCACACGGCCGTCCTGACTCTGAACAAACACAAACAAATCAATCCACATTATTGAAACTTTCCCATTTTTTTAATTACAATTTTAGTTTAATTTTACTAATTTAGTTGTGTGTTTTTGCTATTATTATTATTATTATTATTATTAATAATTATTTTTTGGTATTTTTGGCATGTTTTAAACTGGTTTAGATCTTATTTGACCAGATATAGACAGTTTGTTGCTTTAGGGGAATACAGGTCTGACGTTAGACCAGTTTCTACTGGCGTCCCCCAGGGCTTAATTTTAGGACCATTACCAGTCTTTAGTCTTTATTCCTGATTGGGCAATTTTACAAAGTCTAGATGTTAAGTATCAGTTTTCATTGTAAACATGGTCAAAGTGAGGCTGTCTTATTGTTCAATAAATGTATTTCTGAGATAAAATCATGGATAGCTAATAATTTTCATTGTTTAAACGGATAAAAAAAAAGTCACGCTTGCCTCTTCTCATTGATAGATCTGTACTTGAGTTTCAGAAGAAACTAAGGAATCTAGAAGTGATCTTTGATACTTCACTGACATTTGACCCTCATGTACAGAATGTTGTAAAGAGTTATTTTTTTACTCTTAGAGATATTGCAAAATTGTGCCCTATGCTATCCTTCTCAGTTACAGAAAAGTTTATGTTCTCTCACACTGATCGCTGTAATGCACTTCTTACTGGGGTTTCTTAGCATACTCTGCAGCTAGAATTTTAAAGAACCCCTGTGGTGAAAATGAAGTTAATGTTGTTTATATGTCTATGTGGTGGTTTTAATATGCTTTCAGACAAACTATGGGCAAATTCATAAGCTTACATACAAAGCAACAGCGAACTGAAATCGTGTTGATCAGCTAATGTGACCGAACAACAGCAAACAAGTTGTTCTTGTTTACAATGTGAATAAATGTCTGTGGTGCAGCACTTTACAGCTGTAATGTGGTCACGCTATCTGTGCTTGTGGTGAGATACAGGACTTTGAATATAAGGAGATTAGATGGAGCCCGTCCCCCAACGCCCACTTTAATGATCAGTGTTCTTCGCTTTCCCTGAAAAATCAATATGTGTCCACCCTCCGCTTGATGCCTCGGAGTCTAGAGTGCAGTGCAAGCTTCAGTGCCTGACAGTCCTGGAGCGGCTGTGCATCTTATTTGACAGGGGCCGTTATTGCAGCCTAGCAGATCTGAGTGGAAGGCTTCTCTTCCTTCACACTAATGAATGGGATTCATTTCTACACAGGCAGCGAGAGCTGACGCACCTGCTCCTGGTGTTTTCAATGACGCAAAAACATACACATGAAAATACATTCACATGTTTACATTTACTGACAAAAAATATGAATTAGTTTGCCTGTGCTAGAGTGTTGTTTGCAGCTTCTAGGGTGTTATGAGTGAACTTCATTGTGTTGCTATGTGGTTGCTAGGGTGTTCTAGAGCAGTGGTATAGGGTTTCTGCGGTGTTATGAGTGGGGTTTGATGCATTGCTAGTTTCTAGGATGTGGTACAGTAGGTGATGCTATGAGCACTACTACTAGTGATGATTGACTTGGTAAACACCACAGCATGTATTTTTAACCATAATAAATCTTAAATTCACATATGCACAAACACACAACCTGTGAACACAAGCACATGAATATAAACTACTGAAGCTCTTCCTGCATAAAAACAACAAACAATGCATCGTGAAAAAACACCTTTCCGACTGAATGAATGTAATAAACAACTAATGAAAGCAGTTGCCAGAATCAAATTTCTTATTCTGTGGTTTCATGACCTCCAAATACAAATTATTTCGGAGAGCTGGCCTGTAAGCAGATAGCAGAAACTGATCAGTGAGTAAAAACCACAGACACTCTCTCTCTCTGTGTGTGTGTGTATGTGTGTGTGTGTGTGTGTGTGTGTGTCTGACATCATCTCGCCTTGGGCAGATGCTTCCTAACTGTTTGATATGCTACTGAGATCTCTGTGAGACGACAAAACCAGAGCACAGGGAAAAGAGGAGAGGACGACAGAGGAGTGAATTGACAGACAGACAGACAGACAGACAGACAGACAGATAGATAGATAGATAGATAGATAGATAGATAGATGAACAGTCAGATGGATGACAGACGATAGATAGACGGAAGAGAGACAGATGACAGAAAGATAGATAGATAGACAGATAGACAGATAGACAGATAGACAGATAGATAGATAGATAGATAGATAGATAGATAGATAGATAGATAGATAGATAGATAGATAGATAGATAGATAGATAGATAGATAGATAGATAGATAGATAGATAGATAGATAGATAGATAGATAGATAGATAGATAGACAGACGATAGATGGACGGATCGATAGATGAAGCTCAAACTTTGCATGTTCTGGAGGAAAAAATTGTTGCACACTGGATTCATCAATGCAACTCAGTTGATTTCTCATGCGTGACAGACTCCTGCTGTACAGTGTGTGTCAGTCAGCAGCTTCTGAACAGGGTGTTGTTGTGTTGGAGGGAAATGAGTGGAAGCGGGAGGCGTGGCTGACACAGACCACTGAACAGCAGCGATTATCTCCACAACGCTGAACAAGACATTGAAGAGCTGTCATCTACCCGAGTCCTGTAATGATGTAATCATTAGAAATGCGGTCTGTGCTAATGATTATGAAACAGGAAGAGCTACATGATCACTGCACCGCGTCACTGACACCTCCACTGAGCAGGTGACTCCTTTCAGTCCTGGAGTAAATGATGACAGAACTTCAACAAGGTTTTCGGGGTGTTTGTTATTCACCTTATCTCCATCTGTGAACGTCTGTCCATCACTGGCTCTCCTCCATGAGATTTCGGGCAGCGGTTCTCCCTCAGCCGTACAGGAGATCATCGCAGCGCTTCCCTCCACCGCTGTGACGTTCCTCAGCTGAGTGATGTGAGGCTGGACTGGACGGACACACAGAGAGGAAGTTCAGCGAACAGCAGACGTTTCTGTCCTCAGAGTTTATTTTAGAGACTAATTACATCTCAATTTAGACTAAACACAATGTTCAGTGTGACAGAGGACATCACACTTACAGTCTTTAACAGACTCTGATGCTCTTGCTCAGTTTAGAAATAAATAAGAGAACAAAATAGGAAATCATACAAATGACAATTAAGTTTTGTTATTGCATTGTGACATTATTTTCAGCTTAAATAAGCATGCAATAAATATATTTACAATCAATTTAGATCATTAATATTAATTTATACATACATATATACATATATATATATATATATAATGCTCTCAAAATAATTAATAACGACTAATCGCATCTAACAAAACTTTGAATGTATATTATATATATATACATATATATACATATATATATATATATATATGGTAAATATATTTATTGCATACTTATATATTATATATAATTGCGATTAATCACATCTAACAAAAGTTTATATATATATTTATAAATTGTATAAACAATTGTAAATATATTTTTTATATATTTATTATATAAATAAATTATATATTTATTACATTATATTTATATATTTATTATATATTTATGTATTGCATGCTTATATATTATATGTACAGTACAGTGCTGCCAAATTAATTATTAATTAATTGAAATTAATCACATCTCTCAAAAGTTTATGTATACATATAAATTAATATTAATTATATAACAAATTGTAAATATATTTATTGCATGCATATTATATATATACAGTACAGTCCAAAAGTTTGGAACCACTAAGATTTTTAAAGTTTTTAAAAGAAGTTTCGTCTGCTCACCAAGGCTACATTTATTTAATTAAAAATACAGTAAAAAACAGTAATATTGTGAAATATTATTACAATTTAAAATAACTGTGTACTATTTAAATATATTTGACAAAGTAATTTTTTCCTGTGATCAAAGCTGAATTTTCAGCATCATTACTCCAGTCTTCAGTATCACATGATCCTTCAGAAATCATTCTAATATGCTGATTTGCTGCTCAATAAACATTTCTGATTATTTTCAATGTTGAAAACAGTTGTGTACTTTTTTTCAGGATTCCTTGATGAATAGAAAGTTCAAAAGAACAGCATTTATCTGAAATACAAAGCTTCTGTAGCATTATACACTACCGTTCAAAAGTGTGGGGTCAGTAAGAATTTTTATTTTTATTTTTTTGAAAAGAAATTAAAGAAATTAATACTTTTATTCAGCAAGGATGCATTAAATCAATCAAAAGTGGCAGTAAAGACATTTATAATGTTACAAAAGATTAGATTTCAGATAAACACTGTTCTTTTGAACTTTCTATTCATCAAATAATCCTGAAAAAAAAATATTGTACACAAATATTTTGTACAATTGTACACATTAAATGTTTCTTGAGCAGCAGATCAGCATATTAGAATGATTTCTGAAGGATCATGTGACACTGAAGACTGGAGTAATGATGCTGAAAATTCAGCTTTGATCACAGGAATAAATTACTTTGTGAAATATATTCAAATAGAAAACAGTTATTTTAATTTTAATAATATTTCACAATATTACTGTTTTTACTGTATTTTTAATTAAATAAATTTAGCCTTGGTGAGCAGACGAAACTTCTTTTAAAAACATTAGTGGTTCCAAACTTATAATAAATATATATATATATATTATATATATATATATATATATATATATATATATAAAACACTTAATATTTACATTATATATATATATATATATATATATATATATATATATATATATATATATATATATATATATATATATATATATATATATATATATATATATATTATATATATATATATATATATATATATAATAACACTTAATATTTACAATTTATTTGTTTTACGTCTCTTTTTTCCTACTGATATCTGTATTAGAAATGAGAGAATTAGAGATGAGAGAACTGAACATGAAGTCTAAAGACATTTGGTGGCATAAATCTTCTTAAAGAACTGATAAAATGTAAAAAAGTTGTACCTTGAAAGTCACTTTGGATAAAAGTGTCTGTCATGTGCGTTAATGTTAATGTAAATGTAAATGTAATGAAGCAGCCATATCACCCTGTAGCCCACTGAAGCTAAGCAGGGCTGAGTCTGGTCAGTACCTGGATGGGAGACCTCCTGGGAAAACCAGGTAGCTGCTGGAAGAGGTGTTAGTGAGGCCAGCAGGGGGTGCTCACCCTGTGGTCTGTGTGGGTCCTAACGCCCCAGTATAGTGATGAGGACACTGTACTGAAACAAGCACCGTCCTTCGGATGAGATGTTAAACCGAGGTCCTGACTCTCTGTGGTCATTAAAAATCCCATGGCACTTCTCGTAAAGAGTAGGGGTGTAACCCCGGTGTCCTGGCCAAATTCCCTCCATAGGCCCATACCAATCACGGCCTCCTAATAATCCCCATCCATTGAAATGGCTCTTTCACTCTCTCTCCTCTCCACCTTCAGCTGGTGTGTGGTGAGCGCACTGGCGCCGTTGTCCTGTGGCTGCCGTCGCATCATCCAAGTGGATGCTGCACACTGGTGGTGGATGAGGGGAGACCCCTGATATGATTGGAAAGCGCTTTGGGTGTACAGTAGTACATATGAAAGCGCTATATAAATGCCTCATTCATTCATTCATTCATTCATTCATTCATGATCACGAAAATTACTTAATAAAATAATAAAAATCTTTTTTTTTTGCCTGAAATGTGACCTGGAGATTCATCCATATATCCGTCTACGAAAATACTTGTGCTTGTGCTGCGATGTTCACATCAGCGAGGTCTTGATTTATGCTGAACTCACAGATATACCCTGTTAGAAGTGCAGTGTGTGTGTGTGTGTGTGTGTGTGTCACAGATAAGCTGCTCTATGTGTCTTACTTTCAGTCGAGGGCAAACAACCCCATGGTGAGTTTCATGCATAACAGGCGTTCCTGCTCTGTTTAAGTGCACTGGAGAGAATGAATGAAACCCAACAGAAACAGCTCTTCACAGTGTGGGCCTTTGAACAACGTCTGCAGAGATCAAGGAGTTATTTGTAGTGGGAGACGCAGCCAAAACACCCAGAGGCGGCGGAGAGTGAGCGTGAGCTACACACACACACACACACACACACACACACACACACACACACACTTTCTAGCAAAGACAAACAGATAGTTGTAGAGTCTGGAAACACCTCAGGAAGTGTCAATGTTGTTTTGCTGACGAAAACTACAAGAATCGGTTTGTAAAATGACCAAACCAACATGCTGCTGCAGGTTAAAATTACTTTCAACCAAGCGTTTTTTTGAATGCTCATTCCCATACGTTGTGATGAATGATGTATTTTCTGCAGCACTCGATCTCTGTATTGCTCAGCAAAACACATAACCGTGAAACTCTTTCAGTGGCTGTAAACTGCAGCTGTTGACTGTGAGCTGATGCTCCCCTGAGAGCCGGAGACACGCACAGACGACACGCGACACGCTGTAAACACAACGACTGTAGTGACATCGAGGTCAGCAGACATTACGCTCGCAGAAAACACCAGAGATTTAACTCATGAACACTTCAGACCTGTGAAACTCACTTTCATTACGGTCATTGTGAAGAGATGTTAGGATTAAACTCTATTTACTCCAGAGCTTATCAAATATAATTACAAATAATCATATTTAAATATGAACAATAAATATTCAGGGTCTGAAAACAAATGTTTGATAAGTAATAATAAATAAACACTAATACACATTTATTTATCCAATTAAATATATTAACATTTATATTTAATATAATTACAATGATTATACTATATACTTATAAATTAGATCAAATAATTTCATATATTTCAGTATTTATAAACTGTATTGTTGGATTTCAGCTGTCAGACAGCCAATTTTTGCTTTATATATATTTTTATTTTCACTATTATTGCTGATCGGTGGGTTCCCTAAATGTTAAAATATATATTATATTAATATCATATATATATAATCAATATTTATAAACTGTATTTCAGAATTTTTGTGGAAAGATGGTCAATATTTGATTTATCTATATTTTTATTTTTACAGTTATTGCTTATCAGTGGGTTCCCTAAATATTTATAAATAAAAAAAAATAAATATTTATAAATATTTCAATATTTATAATCTGTATTGATGAATTTCTGTCAACAGATGGCCAATATTTGCTTTATCTATATTTTTATTTTCATAATTATTGCTTATCAGTGGGTTCCCTAAATATTTATAAATAAAAGAAATAAATATTTATAAATATTTTAATATTAATAAACAGTATTTCTGAATTTCCGTGGAAAGATGGTCAATATTTGCTTAATCTATATTTTTTTTTTCACTATTATTGTTGATCGGAGGGTTCCCTAACTATTTATAAATTAAAAAATTTTTTTTTATAAATATTTCAATATTTATAATCTGTATTGATGAATTTCTTTCAAAAGATGCTCAATATTTGCTTTATCTATATTTTTATTTTCACAATTATTGCTGATCGGAGGGTTCCCTAACTATTTATAAAAAAAAAATAAAAAAAAATAATAAATATTTCAATATTTATAATCTGTATTGATGAATTTCTGTCAACAGATGGCCAATATTTGCTTTATCTATATTTTTATTTTCATTATTATTGTTGATCGGAGGGTTCCCTTAATACATAGAAATAAAAAATAAATATGTATAAATATTTCAACTATATATTTAGACTGTATTGCTGAATTTCTGTCAAGAGCTACAAATGTCACAAAGTCACAGCTGTGTTGCCGCTCCATGTTCTGCACAACAAAACTCCCACCCAATAAGAGCGTCATATAAATGTGCCTTCTGAAGAGCAAGCGTCTCCGGCTCTTGGATCTTGATGGCGGAGAATAAATCTCCATATATTTCCATGCAAAAGACAGGAGGTCCAATCAAAATAATCAGTTTCTGAATATGCACAGCAGCTTCATGAAAAAATAAATTGAATCCGGGTCCTATAAAGAAGCTGCTGGAGTTTTGTCAGGATAATTGAACAGTCTTTCATTTCCCTGTTTGAAACAGCGGCACATTTACTGTGCTGCTGGCCTCATATTTGCGGCGCATCGCTTCATTTTCTTCAAGAGAATTTGAGTGGAAAGCAACTAAATGGAAAAAGAAAAGAAGAACCGTCTGTGCTGCTGCCTTCCTCTGTCACACTGAGACAACACAACAACAAACACCTTACAAAAGACTCAAGACGTGTCTGTCGAAGATGAATATTTCCTCACCGAACACTTTGAGGAACAGCTGACCCTCGGTGCTCCCGGCCTTGTTGCTGGAGCGGCAGGTGTACGGCCCTCCGTCCCCTTGACGGATGTTTTTAACGGTCAGCGTGCTTTTGCCTCCGTCCATAGTGTTCAACACATACTGCTCGGATCGCTCGATCACGTGACCCTTCCTGAGGAGAGAAAGATGATGAGATGATTAACTGTATTAAGTCTTTTTGTCTCTACAGGTTGTCATGCTCAAATGTTGATTATTTTCCTCATTGTTGCAGCTCCTCTCTTTCCAGTCTGTCAGTATCACTCTGTTTAGTCTCTATGAAGCCCCTCCTTCTGAAAGCACAATGTGCTCTGATTGGTCGGCTGGAGCAGTGTGTTGTGATTGGTGTTTGGGAAATGCCCCGCCCCTTACCATAACCACCAGTTTCAACACACTACTAACTAACTCAACCAAGCCCCGCCCCTTTATTCTGCTAATTAATTATTTAAATGAGGAATATACACACAACAGTGTTTTCTGAGTTTAAGCTACAGAAAGTGCAGAGACCAAAAAATAGTAACTATGAAGATTCGTGTAACAAACAATCTAATCTCAATAACAAGGCCACAATTAAGGGAAGTGAACGCAGGCCTCTGTGCTACAAGACGACACAATTAGCTGCTGGCAAAACAAAGGGAACATCCAATTAGATTTAACAAGCTAACCGAAGCAGGAACACAAGTCTGGACTCAAACGCAAGCAATCCAGAGCTGAAAATGAAGATTCTGTCATCATTTACATAGAGGCATTATTCAGTGAAAATCAAAGAGAGCTTTGTGATCCACAGAAAAAATAAATCGAATCGGTAAATGATGACAGAATGTTCATTTCTGGCTGAACTATTTCTTTCAATAGGATGCAGAACAGATGCAAACAATTACTAATTAAAGGCTGAAAATAATGATGACATTTAACTGAAAAGGTGTACTAACAGTGTGATACCGTAAAGTGACATTAACCTGACATGAATCTATCTGATTGAGCACATAAAGCACACTTTATCGTTTCCATTATGATTTCTGGTCTAATATATTTATATGAAAGTATGAATTTGTATGCACAAACAGGAAAAAGTGCATACATTTGTAGGAAAAAGCTTTTTATGATATCAATGTTTCTTGAAGCTTGTTTCTGCCACTGCATAAAAAATAAAAAAGATAATTGCGACTTTTTATCTCACAATTCTGAATTTTTTAATATGCAATTGCGAGTTATAAAGGCAGGCTTTTTTCCTCAGAAACGATAACTCGCAATTGTTAATATTGAATTTAGATCACAATTATGAGAAAAGAAGTCAGAATTACCTTTTTTATTTTTTATTTAGTGGTGGAAACAAGCTTCCATAGCAAAATCTATAGAATTTAACATTTTATCCTAATGCTTATTAATCAAATTAATAATGATTTACTGAAGCCTGCAGGATAATGTATCTCCTGTCTCTTCAACTGAACAGCATTTAAAATCCTTACATATATATTCATTTGTAAATCTACAGTCTCTTTTATCACAGCAAACGCATATGACATGATAAAAAAAAAAAGATTTAAAGAGGACCTTTAATGCTCCTTTCACAAGATGTAAGTCTCTGGTGTCTCCAGAATGTGTCTATGAAGTTTCAGCTCAAAATCCCCCACAGATCATTTATTATAGCTTGTCAAATTTGCCCCTATTTGTGTGTGAGCAAAAACACGCCGTTTTTGTGTGTGTCCCTTTAAATGCAAATGAGCTGCTGCTCCCGCCTCCTTTCCAGAAGAGGGCGGAGCTTTAACAGCTCAACAACAACAAAGCTGGAGAATCTCACGCAGCCAAAATGAGGAAAGTGTTCAGCCTTACATTGTTCAAACCGGAGTCGACACTGATGGAGAGACTCAGGAAGAAGTTACAACTTTTAGACGTTTCTGAATGGTTAGTGGATAAATTGATGTAGTTGCTGTGGAGTTGATTCAACTCATCCACTAGCATGTGTCGTCATGTTCATCTTTTGTGTTGAATTGACCCTCGTTTGTGAAGCAGTCCAGCATAAAACTACACAACACTCGACTACAACAACTCTTCCTCTTCTCTAAAGCAGCCCAACATGGCCCCGCCCCCTTTGTTGTGTGTTCTCGGGGGCGGGGTTTATGCAAATTTCAGACGTTTGCTGTAGTTCTTAAAAAGAGAATTCTGTAAAAAGAAAATATCTCTCTTTGCATTGAAATTTGAGCGTTGTAACTTTGCAGATGTTGTTTATGATCAAACAGCAACGTCACACACTAACTAAAGTTAAAAAAGTGAAATCATAACCAATCACCCTTTACGTAACTGTAATTTTGAAGTTGGAGTGAATTAAAGAGAACTTTGTTAAAGTGGTAAAAATACCTCTGATTTAATGCACTTTAATTTCAACCATTTACAAAATTATCATGCCAACCTTTCATGGTTTAAATCGGTGAAAACTATAACGGTGCTGCACTTTGTGCTTGTAATATTCAGACTGATCTTCTCATCAATCTCACCCAAATCAACTCTGAGACAGAATATGTCTTTATATCTCCAGACAGCAATGAGACTACATGGAGTCTGTTTCCAGCTTCTCAGATGTATCTCCAGAGTACTTTCACATGCATTTTAACATTAACATTTGCAGTGCAACTTCTTCTAGTCCCACACAGGTCAGTGAGCAAACATTTTCACGGGCACGTTCAATTTCTCCTTCACACAAAAGAAAGATTTCAGAGAAAACCCAGAGTTTGAGCAATTCCAGCCCTCACCTGAGTTATCATGGAAGGCTTTGAACAGCTGATCAAAGCACAGATCACCTCTTCACGGCCCGACGCCACAGACCCGCTGCGATTTGCATACAGATAGAATAAATGAATCGAGGACACTGTGCCCTATATACTAGCAATGATGTCCAGCGCCCTAGATAGCACACTCACATATGCCCAACCACCGGATCTTAAAGCTTTAGGAATAAAAAATCTGTTCAAAGAAAGTTCCCGTTAAGTTATGAAAATGCTATTTATGAATGTTCAAAATGTCCAGTTTTTTTTTTTTTTTTAAAAATGTATATATTCCCGGTTATGCAAACATTCCATTTTATCATTCTGCAGACATTAAGGGGATGTTACTTTTGAGTGTTCTCTGAAAAACAGCAGGGTGAGTAAATAATGACTTCATTTTCATTTTTGGGTGAATTATCCCTTTAATGTTAATGGAAGAATGTTTGTTCATAACTTTGAGAGAACCTTGCCAGAACGTCAGACAAGTTCTGCGAGTGTTCCCTGTTAGCTGGATACCAACATTCAGAGTTTCTCTTGACAAACGTTACTGTTACCCACCAGTACCAGGTCACCTGAGGGTCGGGGGAGCCGGAGGTGATGCAGGTGAACGTCACTGACTCCTGGTAGTCGGCGGTGGCGTTGAAGGACTGCTGCGGCACTGACAGAACCGGAGGAACTGGAACGACACAAGACAGACAGTTAATCATGCATGTTTAATAGAGTCACATGTTTCTTCGTTTCTCTCTGTATGTTGAATGCAGGTAAAGTCAGTGCGAGCTTGTTTCCGCCACTGAGTAAAAAAAAAATTAAAAAAGATAATTACAATTTTTTATCTCACAATTGCGAGTTTACATCTCACAATTCTCAGAATTGTGTGATATGAAGTCAGAATGGTGAGATATAAATGTAACTGCGAGTGATAAAGTCAGAATTGCATGATATGCATGTGAATTATAAACTCGCAATTTCAAATTATAGTCAGAATTGCGAGTTACAAAGTCATAACTGTGAGTCAAAGTCAGAATTGTGAGTTGCGAGTTATAAAGTCAGACTTGCATGATATAAAGTCGCAACTGTGAGTTATAAAGTCAGAATTGCATGATATAAAGTCAGAATTGCGTGATATAAAGTCAGAATTGCGAGATATAAAGTCAGAATTGCGAGATATAAAGTCAGAATTGCGAGATATAAAGTCAGAATTGCGAGATATGAAGTCAGAATTGCGAGATATAAAGTCAGAATTGCGAGATATGAAGTCAGAATTGCGTGATATAAAGTCAGAATTGCGAGATATAAAGTCAGAATTGCGAGATATAAAGTCAGAATTGCGAGATATAAAGTCAGAATTGCGAGATATGAAGTCAGAATTGCGAGATATAAAGTCAGAATTGCGAGATATGAAGTCAGAATTGCGTGATATAAAGTCAGAATTGCGAGATATAAAGTCAGAATTGCGAGATATAAAGTCAGAATTGCGAGATATGAAGTCAGAATTGCGTGATATAAAGTCAGAATTGCGAGATATAAAGTCAGAACTGCGTGATATAAAGTCAGAATTGCGAGATATAAAGTCAGAATTGCGAGATATAAAGTCAGAATTGCGAGATATAAAGTCAGAATTGCGAGATATGAAGTCAGAATTGCGTGATATAAAGTCAGAATTGCGAGATATAAAGTCAGAATTGCGAGATATAAAGTCAGAATTGCGAGATATGAAGTCAGAATTGCGTGATATAAAGTCAGAATTGCGAGATATGAAGTCAGAATTGCGAGATATAAAGTCAGAATTGCGAGATATGAAGTCAGAATTGCGTGATATAAAGTCAGAATTGCGAGATATAAAGTCAGAATTGCGAGATATAAAGTCAGAATTGCGAGATATAAAGTCAGAATTGCGTGATATAAAGTCAGAATTGCGAGATATAAAGTCAGAATTGCGAGATATAAAGTCAGAATTGCGAGATATGAAGTCAGAATTGCGAGATATTAAGTCAGAATTGCGAGATATGAAGTCAGAATTGCGTGATATAAAGTCAGAATTGCGAGATATAAAGTCAGAATTGCGAGATATAAAGTCAGAATTGCGAGATATGAAGTCAGAATTGCGAGATATAAAGTCAGAATTGCGAGATATGAAGTCAGAATTGCGTGATATAAAGTCAGAATTGCGAGATATAAAGTCAGAACTGCGTGATATAAAGTCAGAATTGCGTGATATAAAGTCAGAATTGCGAGATATAAAGTCAGAATTGCGAGTTATAAAGTCAGAATTGCGAGATATAAAGTCAGAATTGCGTGATATAAAGTCAGAATTGCGTGATATAAAGTCAGAATTGCGAGTTATAAAGTCAGAATTGCAAGATATAAAGTCAGAATTGCGAAATATAAAGTCAGAATTGCGAGTTATAAACTTTTTGAGAAAAAAATTAAAATATTTTTTTTTTTTTAGAATTGGACTTTATAACACAATTGTGAGAAACAAAGTCAGAATTGCGAGTTTATATCAAGTCAGAATTACGTGTAAACTCATAATTGTGAGGAAAAAAAGTCAGAATTGTGAGATAAAAGTTGCAGTTATATTTTAAATGTTTTATACACACCAAATTAAACCAAATAATTTTTTTTCTACTAAACTTTGTCTCTTGTCTGTAATTAAACTAATTTAACTATCAAACATTGTTGCAGCAAACCACGTCAGCCGTTTCTTTACATTTTCTCTGCAATTTGATTTCCCTTTAATTTCCCAAAGTAATGTCCTTATTTCAAAACAACTTTGTTTCATGTCAGTCTGATGAGCCGAATCCATCTGATGTGATGATTTAAGAGAATAAAACAGACCTCAACAACGTTTCTCGCCGCCCACTGCAGTCAAGCAGAATCATTATTCGCTGCTCTGTGATTTGCTCCCTGTTAGAATTCGCCTGAGTTCAAAGAGGTTGAAATGACTCGTTTTTTTATTTTGGTGATGTGTATCAGTGAAGGACATCTCAGTGACATTTCCTTTTAAAGGATCAAGCAGACGCAGAGAGAAGTTGCCGATTCGACCCCTGTCTGCGCTCAAACCGCTCCTCTGATGATGAAAGTCAGGGTTAAGGGCCCAGAAAGAGCACGCTAGAGCACGTCTGCATGCTAATCATCGTCGTAGTTGTATTCCACATACACAAATGTACAGGATAGTTAGAAGAAACTGAGACGGAACAAACAAGGAAACAGAACAAAGACAAAGCACTTCGCAAGTAATTGCTCAATTATGTGGAGAAACCCTGCTGAAAACACAAGCTCAGAATGTCACAAATGCTTCTGCTGGTTACATGCTCAACCTAGAGAAGACATGCTGGTTAAACTAGTAAAGAAGCGTTGTGGAGACAAGCACAACATCAAAAAATCACAACATGTGACAACTTGCAAGATGGTTGACTAGTTGTTCAACAATCGACTTGATGTCAAACTATTTTTTTTAACTAACCCTAACTTAATATTAATATATATATAGCATATAACACATATGGTTATATATATATATATATATATATATATATATATATATATATATATATATATATATATATATATATATATATATATATATATATATATAAAGCATGCTGTTAAAGTGTCTATATATATTTAAATGCATTTGTTATATAAAATATATCCATATACATTCACTATAAATTAATTTAGAAACATAACTTCGATTCGGTTATACTCTTTGCATGCTAAACCGTATAAACAATTTGGTTCCTGTAAATATTGTCTTCAACAAAACATATCGGTTGAATAACACAACCACCAATCATATTTCTCTCAAAGATTCTCTATAATCTTCCAAACTAGCCTCAAACAGATGGCGCACATATGCAAAATGACCACGTTAATTCAATAAGGAAGGTCAAAGCAGGAGGGGGCATTTCATTATAACAGCGGATGGCGTTCCAACACACCGTTACGATCCACTGCAGCTCAGCCAAGGCTGGGAATAAATCTAGGGGAATATTCTGGATTCAATCTCTGGTCTTGGACACGAGACTCAGGCGTTGTTGCTTTCTAGTCAGCGCTTGCTAAGTGATTTAAGCAGCAGGTTGTTCTGTTGCCGTGGCAGACGGTGCTTGCCATGTCTTCAGGATAATAGGATGCGCCTCATTGAGCGAGCTTATTGGATCTTCCTGAGAGCTATAAGTGGTGATGCTAAATTGAATGCAATACACTTTTTTTCTTCCTTGCATGTTATTACATCAGTTTAAAGAAGTATGAGTTGTGCAAATACTATTGTGTCCGTTCAGGCAGAGCTCGACGCTATCAAATCCTGAGGACGGCTCATTTCGCGGAACAAGGTAAATGAATGAGTTCAAAAGACAGGCGGGATTTTGTGAAGGGTTCGCGAAGATAAGGTCGCCGTTTACATGTGAGTCACGGAAGCTTGAAGAGTATGTTAATTGAAACATTTAGTCACAAATCTAGTCAGCAGAAAATTGAGTGTAAAGACGCTGAGATGATAAACTATGTGTGGGTTTGTAATGTGAAACATTTTAGTCTGAACATGAAAACCGTCTGAACATGATGGTCTTAAATGGTCTCTTCAGGTTTATGTTGGTTAACAGGGATGTAACCATCATAGACATATCTTAACCGACAAACTTGTCATCTAGCCTGGTCTGATAAAGCTGGTTGACCAAGGAAGTCTTGCTGGTTTAGCTAATTTAGCAGTCTAAAACCAAAAACACAATAATCAGCTATGCTTCGTGTAACCGGTTCTACTCACCCACTCCAAGCCAGACTCGAACCGTGGTCTCTGGCGTGGGAGTGGGGCACTCTAACAAGGACACCAAATTCTGCAGCTTCTAGAGTGCTTCTTGACATCAGGGAAGTGAGGTTAACATGCACAGCTCTTACCAGCCTACAACCATTACTCTCATCCCCCTAAACCTCACTCCCATCCGGGTCATGGCACCAATTTAACCCCTCCTGTTAAAACTGTCTGCTCTAAGTGGGACTTGAACCCGGGTCTGCTGGCATGGGAGTTGGGCCCTCTAACAAGGAGGCTAAAGACTGCAGCCTCTAGAGCACAACTTGACATCAGGGGAGTGAAGTTTACATGCACAGCTCTTACTGGCCTACAACCATTACTCTCATCTCCCTAAACCTCACTCCCATCCAGGTCATGGCACCTGGTTTCTCCCAAGGTTTTTTTCTCCATTTTAACACCTATTTGCCATCTGATGTCACCTGTTGGAGTTTGGATTCCTTGCCGCTGTCGCCTTTGGCTTGCTTAGTTGGGGACACTTGACATTTGACTTGACATTCAATATTCAACAGTATTCTTGACATTTATTCAACAGTGCTTTTGATCTGCCTGCATTGACACTATTCTTTAAATTATATACCAGTTATCACTGTAAAGCTGCTTTGACGGTGACTTGACGTGAATTGACCAATGTCACCCCTCCTGTTCGAACAGCCTGCTCTAAGCAGGACTTAAACCCAGGTCTGCCGACGTGGTAGTTGGACGCACTAACAAGGAGGCTAAAGACTGCATCCTCTAGAGCGCCTCTTAACATCAGAAGAGTGAAGTTTATATGCACAGCTCTTACTGGCCTACACCAATTACACTCACCCCCCTAAACCTCACTCCCATCTGGGTCACCGCACCAATTTAACCCCTCCTGTTCAAACTGCCCGCTCTAAGTGGGACTTGAACCCGGGTCTGCTGGCTTGGGAGTCGGGCGCTCTAACAGGGAGGCTGAAGACCGCAGTCTCTGGCGCTAGAGCGCCTCTTGAGATCAGTTGACAGCACAGCTCTTACTGGCCTACTCACCCCCCTAAATCTCACTCCCATCCGGGTCACGGCACCAAATGTAACCGGTTCTACTAAGCCCTGTCCAAGCCCTGGGCCTTAGTTGATTAAAACTAGACTAAAACTGACTAAAATATGACTAAAACTAAATGCCATTTTAGTGAAAAGACTACAACTACAACTAAATCAAAATTTGCTGTAAAAATTAACACTGGTCAGCAGCAATTTTTCATGCAAGTACTTGGTACAGTTTGGTCTAACTGAAACAAAAATGCTTGATGTATTCTGCTACTTGAAACCTTTTTTAACGACATATGACAAGTCTATCTGTTATGTACAATGATTCTTGACTGTGAGTCGATAAGCTACAGTGTGACACTGAAACACTCGTACAGTCGAGCGCTATGCGGTTACTGAGCTGTTCAGAACTCAGTGAGGAAGAGCACACATGTAACAACAGCTCTTACCGTTCACCAGCACCACAATGTCCCTGAAATCGATCTCTCCTCGGGCCTCCACGCGCGCCTCACAGCGATACACGCCCTCGTCAGCTTTGCTCACTCTCAGGATCTGCAGGTTGTTGCTGGGAAGCACTTGAAATCTGCCTTCAGGAAGAGAGAAACACAGACATCAAAACTAATATCAGTGAGTGTGAGTGGAGCATGCCTCGCCATACTGGTTGCCGGGGTGTTGCTATGTGATTGCTACATTGTTCTCTGCACTACAGTTGCTAGGGTGATCCAGGTGTTTGCCAACATGTTGCTATGCAGGTGGCTAGGGTGTTCTGAGTCATTGCTAGTGTGTTGCTATGTGGTATTTAGAATGTTTACCAAAGTATCGCTATGCAGTTGCTAGTGTGTTTTGAGTAGTTGCCAACATATTGTTATGCATTTGTTAAGTGGCTGTTTTGAGTGGTTGCTAGTGTGTTGCTATGCAGTTGCTGGGGTGTTCCAGGTGGTTGCTAGTGTGTTGCTAGGCAGTTGCTAGGGTGTTCCGAGTGGTTGCCAATATATTGCTATGCGTTTGCTATGTGGCTGTTTTGAGTGGTTGCTAGTGTGTTGCTTTGCAGTTGCTAGGGGGTGTTCTGAGCATTTGCCAATGTGTTGCTATGTGGTTGCTGGTGTGTTTTAGTGTTTGCTGAGATGTTGCTTTGCAGTTTCTGGGGTGATCCAAGTGGTTACTAGTTGCTATGCAATTCCCAAAGTGTTTTCTAAGCATTTGCCACCATGTTGCTATGCAATTGCTGGGGTGTTCCGAGTGTTTGCTAGTGTGTTGCTATGCAGTTGCTAGGGTGTTCTGAGCATGTGTTTGTGTGTTGCCAAGCAGCTGTTAGGATGTTCCAGGTGGTTGCTTGTGTGTTGCTATGCAGTTGATGGGGTGTTCTGAGTGTTTGCTAGTGTTTTGCTATGCTGTGGTGTTCCAGGTGGTTGCTTGTGTGCTGCTTTGCAGTTGCTAGGGTGTTACGAGTGTTTGCCACCATGTTGCTATGCAGTTGCCAAAGTGTTCTAAGCATTTGCCACCATGTTGCTATGCAGTTGCTGTGGTGTTCCAGGTGGTTGCTAGTGTATTGCTATGCAGTTGCTAGGGTATTCTGAGTGTTTACCACCATGTTGCTAAGCAGCTGCTGGGTTGTTCCAGGTGGTCACTGATGTGTTGCTATGCAGATGCCAGAATATTCTGTATCTTAGCAACATGTTGCTACACAGTTTCCAAGGTGTTCCGAACATTTACCAACATGTTGCTATGCAGTTGCTGGGGTGTTCCAGGTGGTTGCTAGTGTGTTGCTATGCAGTTGCCACGGTGTTTTGAGTCTTTGCCAACATGTTGCTATGCAGTTGTTGTGGTGTTCCAGGTGGTTGCTAGTGTGTTGCTATGCAGTTGCCAAGGTGTTATGAGTGTTTTTCACCATGTTGCTATGTAATTTCATTTGGGATTCCAAGTAGTTGCTAGTCTGTTGCTATGCAGTTGCTAAGGTGTTCTGATTGGTTCATATGCTGTTGCTATGGTGTTCTAGTACACAGTAACAAACAGTCTGCCACATACAGTCCTATATGACACAAACTGCATGAGTTTAATCGTAAAGTTACATGCTGAAATTTTCAGACACTAATCTTTGAGCAAATGGCACTAATAAAAAAAAAAAAGAACCCTTCAGACCTCTTGGATTCTTTGGATTGATCACTAAACGAAAAAGCCAGACATAAGGTTTTTAAGAGAAATTAAAGTCATTCTGTTATGTTTAAAGCCTTTGACAGAAATATAGTCCTGTGTGCGGTGAAATGAAAAAACGCAGAGGATTTAATCAACAGACTCCTTTTTCATCTGAGCACAATAATAGGAAAATATTATCATCAATCCTCAAAATGACTTCTGCTTCCATTTCAAGGACATTTGCTAAATGTCCTTTCTTTTGCTTCTGTCATCCCTCGCCGATAAACACACACCTTTTCTCTTCTTATCCAGGAGAGACATTTATAACCGGCTCCCTAATTAGAATAAAAATAATCAAATCTCCATCTTTTAATCTCCCAGGCTGGAAAGTGCAGATAACTTGTCAAAGTTCTGCCTTTGAATTCCAATTAAGGGTTTGATACCTAAAATGTAGATAGAAGTTTTTATTCCTTCAGAAGAGAACTTTACTGAATCCAGACAATGACTGTGGTTTATTGTTTTAGCATTCCAAACCCAACAAACACCTTTTCATAAAACGTTGACATTGCAAAGTGTTTGTGCATCTTTCTGTGCAATAAACGACTGTTCTCCTTATTTGTAAGTCACTTTGGATAAATGAGTCTGCTAAATGATTAAATATAAATTACACTTATGATTCTTATTAGCGCTGTCAAAGTGATTAATCATGATTAATCACGTCTAACATAAGTTTGTATATATTTGTGTGTGTATATGTATATATTTATACACACATTATATTTTTTACAAACATTTATGTTAGATGTGATTAATCATGATTAATTGATGGGAGTACTAATTCTTATCTACTTAAAGACATTAAGACATTTATACGTCATTTATACGTTATACGTCAAGAGTCATTTTCTCTTCAACTTGCTTTATTATTAGAATAGTTAAACAGTAAATCAAGTTGAAGAGAAAAAAGATTCAAAGATAATAGTTTACTTACTCTAAAGTCCCAATAGAGATATGTACTGCAATTATAAAGAATTATAGGTCCAAAAATAAAACATCATCAAAACAAAATACAGTACTATGGGTTTTTGGAACATGTACCACAGTAATTCCATGGTATTCTCTGAAATACTTTAGAGTATTGAGTATGGTAATCATATAGTACCATATTATACCATAGTGCTGTTCATTTTGTTTTGTTTTGTAGAATCTTTTTACTTCATCGAAATGGTACAAAACTTGGTAAAGGTTTTGGCACTTGTTATGTGAACACATACACAAAAAAATCATGGACATGATTCAAAAAGGTTATAAATAGTCCTGAAAAAATAGTCTCACGGTCAAAAATGAGTGCATTGGAAATGAATGGGAAATAAATTTCATCTAGTGGAAACGTTTGGTACTGCACCCAAACAAAATCTGACTGAAAGCTAATTTTTTGAGATATCAACCTCAAATTTGGAGCACAGATTGTTTTGTTTTAAAACAGATTTAGAGTAAAACATGTTTATGGAAAATATGAATTTAATATCAATTTTAAAAATAGCATTTTTCATAATAATATACTTTAACTTCTATAACTTTATTTTTTAGTCTCAACTTTTTTTTACTTTTCACTTCAGCAAGTGTCTTCTTTAAAAAGTGATCAAACTTAAGTCTGTGATCCAAAGCATTCAAGATTTTAAATTGGAAGTTTAATGTTCAGGTCTATGCTCCAAAAGTGATTAAAAGGTAATAAGTGGATTGTAACTATTCCATAAATATAATTTAGTACCATAAAATCCCCTAAAAATACAAAATATTAAATAAACAACATTAATGAACTAAAATATAGTACATTCATTTAATTGCCAAGCGAGCAGCACCAGAGGGTTAAATGAATCGTCTCAGTTCTTACTGTTTGGTTCGGACGTGATTTCTCTGTTCTTGTAGAACCAGGACACGGCTGGCACAGGTGAACTGATGACATCACAGATGACCTCAGCGTCCTCGGCCTGACGAAACTCCTGCGGCGTCTTCACCTCGCGGAACGTCAACTTCTCTGTGACCAAACAAACACAACATAAAAGAAAAGATCCCATTAATCTCACATGTGCCTCCTGTACAGAAGAGATCTCAACAACCCGAAAACAATCCTGCAATTACAAGTCAGAGATACAGTTAACTTACTGAAACTAAAACCATAGAAACACTTTAGTTTTAGTTACCTGAAACAAAAATAAATGTGAACTGAAATAAAACAAAAAATTAGAACTATTATGGAGTTTCTTTGCCCTGACATTTACCTCTGTGAAACCAGCTCGATTTCTCTTAAAACTCAAAGTCATGAAAAGAATGAATCAAGCTGTTTCACTGGCTGATCAAAATGACCATTTTTTTGTCCCTGTCCCTGCATGCTTTGAATGTGATGGCATTCATCCTCTCAGTTATTCCAAAAGTGTGCTTGTAAACAGACAGAATCTCTCTCGCTGTAGAATGAAATCATTTTCTATTCTGAATCTCATAATTTGGTGTGAGCTGTGAGGTCAGGGCAGAGCGGCGCACTGGGACTTGTTTCTACATGGCGACTATTACACAGATTTACTCAGCGTTTACCCTCATTGACCCACTGAAAATTCTGAATATCTGGCTTCATTTCAGCGCGAGGACGCTGTGTAGAATACGGTCCAAACAGACTGCACTGAAGGTCATCTGACAGAAATCACTGAGAAAAGGAAACCATCTTGTTGATGAAAGTAGATTTAGACAAAAACAAAATGTGATGAAAGTGATTTGCTTTTCATTTTCTGTGTGTGTCGACCTTCATAATATATAATATACAATTTGGCCTGGATGACAACAACACTGAGCGAGTTAGTGAAGTTAACTCACTCATCCAAACTTCATGGATAATGACATCTCATTCTGTCCAAAAGGACTACAAATGTATCATAAGAGCCAGCAGCCCAGCTAACAGTGAACATTCTCCGAACTTTAGCTAATGTTCTGGCAAGGCATTTGCTAAATCGTGCGTTCCATCGATTTGCTAAATTGTGTGCACGATTTACTATTTTGTTCCATCGATTTGCTAAATCGTACGGACGATTTACTAATTTGTTCCTTCTATTTATAAATCATGCACATGATTTACTATTTTGTTCCCTCGATTTATAAATTGTGCACACGATTTACGGTTTCGTTTGATCGATTTATCTATTTCGTTCCCTCGAGTTGCTAAATTGTGCGCACGATTTACTGTTTGGTTCCCTCGATTTGCTAAATTGTGCGCACGATTTACTGTTTTGTTCCATCGATTTGCTAAATCGTGCATTCCATCAATTTGCTAAATTGTGTGCATAATTTACTATTTCGTTCCATCGATTTGCTAAATTGTGCGCACAATTTACTGTTTCGTTCCCTTAATTTGCTAAATTGTGCATTCCATCGATTTGCTAATTTGTGTGCATAATTTACTATTTCGTTCCATCGATTTGCTAAATTGTGCGCATGATTAACTAATTATTTCCCTCAATTTGCTAAATTGTGCACACAATTTACTGTTTCATTCCCTCGATTTGCTAAATAGTGCGCACGATTAACTAATTCGTTCCCTCAATTTGCTAAATTGTGCGCATGATTTACTGTTTCGTTCCCTCGATTTGCTAAATCGTGCATTCCATCGATTTGCTAAATCGGGCGGACGATTTACTAATTTGTTCGATTAATTTGCTAAATTGTGTGCACAATTAACTAATTCGTTCCCTCAATTTGCTAAATTGTGCGCATGATTTACTGTTTCCTTCCCTCGATTTGCTAAATCGTGCAGACGATTTACTAATTCGTTCCCTTGATTTATAAATCGTGCACATGATTTACTATTTCGTTCCCTCAATTTGCTAAATCGTGCGTTCCACCGATTTGCTAAATTGTGTGCATGATTTACTGTTTCCTTCCCTCGATTTGCTAAATCGTGCGGACGATTTACTATTTCATTCCCTCTATTTGTTAAACCGTGCGCATGATTTACTATTTTGTTCCCTCGATTTGCTAAATCGTGTGCACGATTTATCTTACTATTTTTTTCCTGAATGTCACTTGCGAGGCCCAATATTCTCTTTATATATTTACAGTAAGTATAAAACTTGCTTAAAAGGGCTATATGTAGAATTCAGAAACTTCTTGTTAGCGACGCCGGTGGCCATTAAGTGAACTGCAGCAGCAACTTACTACTCGTGTTCACACTCGTGCACATGTTACGCACAAGGGACTGAAAGTGATTCAAAGCCCCGATATACTCACAGAGAATGTCTTTTTCATTCTTTGCTTATAAGTTACAAGAAATTGTAAATACCTGTGCAGCGATGTACTGTTAACGAACATCCTGACGCCGTTCACACTGCTGAGAGCGGTGTTTAGATGATGAGAATATGTGCTGCACGCTTTCCTCTCAATAACAAAATAAACACAACAAAAATGACAGTGCTTTTGAATTTCCCGGCAAAACCGTCCCGAGTCCTTTACATAAACATCAGCCGACAGGCTTTCATAGACGACCTAGGAAGTCAGGAAAGGTCTACTTTTCTAAAGTTTGTTACAAGCTGTTCACGCATTGGCAATAAAAAAAAAAAAAAAACGATTAATGCATCAATTTTTACATATAGCCCCCTTATAATAAAACACTGAGTATCTTTTAAAGGTTTGAGTTTTGGCAGATCCAGTCTAGTTATTCCAAAAAAAAAAAAAAACACTCATTGTACCAGTCTTGTACTGTAAAATGCCTCTGGAAGCTAAAGCCAGCTTTAACCTACCAATTTTTTTACAATAATTATAGACTGTCTGTGAATGAGTCTGAAAATAAGACTACTTTCGCTTCTACATGCAAGTAGAGCAATCTGCTACAGTATGTAACACTATTCTGTCTTAAATGAATTCTTAAATGAAAATTTGCCAGCTCTGACTGATCTGAAGACATTTAACCTCACATATTTTGGCTAATTTCCTCCATCTCAGATGAAATCGTGCTTTGAAGAAGAGCTGCACAGGGGAAAGGTGTGTGGCTTTGGTTGTGGCAGATCAGAATTATCACAAGGTTTCTTTTGGAGTGTCATGTCAATGTGTCAAGCTTCATTTAAATTCAGTGTTAATATGCCTCTATATCAATAAAACTGACATAAAACTCCCTTGCCGTGAGGTGAAGAAGCTCAACTCAGCCAAGGAACACCACAGCATTCAAGGAAGGCAAACCAAAAATTATATATTATATTATATATCTGAGATTTTTTAAAAAGACCTTTTTCCATTCATCAAATACATCTCATTAACATTACGTTACCGTCCCTCCATCATGACCTTGACTAAGTAAATGATTATAGACGCTCATGTTAATTGACTTACGGTAAATCTCCAGCACCACCGTGGCCTCTTGGGTCTGTCCTTTGGCGTCCACAGCCTGGCATCGGTATATCCCAGCATCCTCGATGATGGCATTGTAGATGGTTAGCCTGGACCGCACGCCCTCTGTTTGAACAATCACTCTCTGGTTTGAGATGATGCGCTCGCCTTGAGGACTGAACCAGTTTATGCTGAGCAGCTCACCAATGGCTGAAGAAAACATCAAACCAAAGTGTTTGCATCAGACTTCATTAATGCAATTAGAAACCTTGTTCAATATATTTCCAATACATGCAACATCTCCTCAAACTCTCAGTTGCAGCCGTCTCACTTGGTTTTACACTCGCTGTAATTTGCGACAGCTCTTTAGCTCTGGCAGCCAGTGACTTTAACGAGAGGCCACATGGAGAATTAGAGAGCGCCATATGCAAACTCCAGGTGCTCTCGTCTGTAAAGCTGAAGGTCATAAAGCAGCCGCGTGGGAGGCGATATTTCTGGCCCTCTGCAATCAGAAGGGCCTGAACTCTCGAACCTCCCCGCGAGAGCGCTGGAGTCCCGGGGCAGGTCACGTATGGAGGAACTGGAGAAGGTTGTTAGCGGGTTCGAGGGTGATGTTGTTAGAAAGATAAGAGTTTCATGGACAGAACAGGTGAGAAACCCAGTGGAGGTTCAATCTGCTGAGTTAATTGAGGTGATGTTGGTGTTATTTGCATCACCAGATCTGCATTGTGCATGAATTCTTCACACTTTCTTTGCATGTGTATTTCTGTTTTAAACATGTTTTCACTCACCAAAAAGAGTGCAGAACACTCTGTTCACCTGAGTGGAATTGGAACAATTCACCAAAAATGTTTTTTTTTTTTTTTTACACACACCCACATTTTCAAACCCAAATAACATTTTTTATTAACTTTTTTCATGGAATGCAAAAGAACTATCATAAATCTAACAAGACATTTCATGCAATTTTAAAGAAAAATACAGACATTTTCAGTCCTTGGAAGTGAAAAAGAACAAGCAACTGACATTCCCAGATCACATTTGATGGTTTTTCATTGAAATAATTGTTTTTTCTTAGTCTTTCGTTATGTTGCATGAACATCAAGGTTTTGTGATAGATCTCATGTTATTTAATGTTTATTGCATTACTTTATTGGTGTGTGTTGCATTTATGGTGTTTCTCATGTGTATATATATATATATATATATATATATATATATATATATATATATATATATATATATATATATACTTCAGCTTGTGGAAAAGCTATTTGCAATGAACTTTGATTCATCATTTGTCTTTCTCTTTACCGACGATAGTATGTGTTGTAGTCAAGACCACCTAAACCCGAGACCAAAACCAGACCAGATCCATATCATCTGTCTGTTTAATCAATAAATGCAATTACAGTAATAAAACACTATATAGAGCTGTTACCTATCAGATCACTAACAATAAAATTCATCTTTGCGTTGTAGAGAAGGCACAGAAGTTACATCTGAATTGGTACAATTACACCTGCATAAATAATATTGAAATTTATGTTTTAAACACTTTGAATATAGGAATATGATAGAAAATTAAAATGATTGGTCAACTTTTAAATATGAAACTGAAACCGCAAGTAGGTGGCGACAAAACGCTTAATGAGAGAGTCACTGAGTCATTCATTCAAGTGATTTGTTCAAAGCAGCTGATTCATTTAGTCACGAAAGCACAACAGTTCTGTTATGGATTTGTTTTGAACTATTTTCATTGCTGAAATAGTTTTTAATTGTGCTCATATTCGTGAAAACAGCTCTCTTGCTCTTGTGATATTGCTTAATTATATCCTACGTTATAATATAAAAAACAAGATCTCGTAGCAGTACTTTTTTGTAATCCTATCTTAAATCTGTGAGCATTTGACACAATCCTGCATTGATTTAGATCTCGGCACAACAGTAACAAAAGAAATCACATTAGAAATAAGTTATTGATTGCATTTTAATCAGTAGGTTTTACATCAAATCACATCAATGATGTTAACAGATAAATCCGACAGTGCACTGGCAATTTAGTGATTTCCTCGAGGTTGTGACCTTGACCGGTCTTGAGATCCCGAGTCCTCTTATTGTGAGACCGAAAAAAGACTAAAACTTTCTAAAAATGGTTTTAAGACTGGTCTCGAGTATTACAACACTACACCATAAAAAAAAAAAAAAACACCATAAAAGAATGATAAAATTAGTCCACATGACTCATTCAATACACTCCAAGTCTTTTAAAATGAGTGTCAGGTTTTGTGTGAGGAACAGGCACAGATTTAATTTGCTATTAGCTGAAAATCTTCTCACTTTAGCACATTTCTGGCGATGACAATGTTCATTAATAATTCTATTTAATTCAGAAGAAGTCATTCAGACAGATGCTATTCTGCTATGGTGAGACTTTTATGGTTTTTTGAGATTTTTTGGGGCTAAACTAACACATTGGACCCCATTTAAACCCATTCCACGACTTTTCTCATATCACATTTACATCTAATGCACGTTCAAAACCAACAGTTTCAAAAGTGATGCACAATAATATGTCGACCATCACACAGGAAACTGTATTTGTAACCTTAGAAAACCCCAAACTGCTTAGCAGTGAAGTGAGTGAAATATCAGCATGTTGAAGAGCTTCCTGTCCTTATGAAATGATTTATGATGTCTCGAAGTCCCCGTGGGGCAGACGGCCGCTCTCACGCCCCCTCGCCCTCGCAGCGTCTCTCTGATCAATGTCTTCCCGGTTGTTCTCGCTCTGTATATTGATAGAGCTCCGGCGAGACGCTTCCCGCTCAGACGCGCAGTGAAATTCACAGAAGCCAATGCATTTAGGGGCGGGTGGCGTATGAGCGACGGAAAGAAATCAATTTGTTGTCATGGCAACACCACGACGTCGGTAATCAAGAGATGAAAAAGTTAATCACTCCGCTGTCATACTGAGATCCAACAGGTGAATCAACAGGTGGGCAGAGAAATTCAAGAGGCGAAATGACAAAATGTGCTCAAACCACTAAACAATTATATATATATTTATAACCTGACAGGGCAAACAAGATCAAATCAAAAAAACAAAAACTCAACAAAACATTTTCGTTACTTGAAATATAATAAACATTTAAACTTATTTTTTTTAACTAGTTGCCAAAGCAACGTCTCATTTTCATTTAGTTTAAACTGATGTACTAAAATAACTATATATATAATATTAAAAATCACAAAAGCATAATATATATATATATATATATATATATATTAAAAAAACATTTTTGACAAAAGTACACAACAAAATTACTAAAATTTTAAAAATGAAATGAATACAGAAAATATAAAAATAATTCAAATAATTCATAATTCATATAAAAACCTATTCAAAATGTTAATAAAACCTATAATTGTATCTCAATTATATTAAAATAATATAATTATATATTATCATTATATATATTTTGTTCAATTGCAAAAAAAAAATAAAATAAAAATAACAGTATTCAATTAAGTTTCTATAATCCATAAATCAAGGAAATATAAAAAAAAAATAAAATAAAGAGAGACAAATAACTACAATATAAATGAATAAATAAAGGATGCAAGCAGGACGTAGAAACATAAAAATAAATAATAAAAGTTCTATTTGTTATAAAGATATCAAATAAATAATTGGTAAAGTCTCCAATATTGCCAATGTACAATTTTACAGTAAACATAACCATAAAGTTGGGTTTCTTATTAGAATACTTGCATTTATGAATGTGAAATTTGGTCAAAAATAAGAGTTAATTAATTAATTATAATAAAAAAAGTTATTACTATTTTTAAATAAACTTGTTTTTATTATATTCAGAATAATTAGTGAAGCCAAAAAGTCACATTAAAGAGAGAAAAAAAAGTCCAATGCCAAAATAAGTGTTAGACAGTTTATTTTATTATGTTTGAAATGATTAATTGGATAAAATCTGTGGGTAAGTTCTAATATGATGCTTCTGTGGTAATAAGCACTCTTTCCCAGCAAACCAATCAAACTCTTTCTGTGTGTTTTTATATAAACATTCATAGTGCTGCCAATGAAAAACAAACTGTTCCAAAATCCAGTGATGTTTAAAGAGGCGTCACACATGCAGTGATTTAAAACTACATGAGCTTCAGTGAGTTTGGAGCAGTAATGCATCTTATTTGAGATTATAGTCACAAGATCACCAATAAGCAAGTCAGCATTGCATACTTTTTTCCAAAGATGCATTCAGTGATTCTGTGAAGGATATATATGATGCATTTCGCTTCACAAACATCCTTTGCATCAGGAGTGCATGAATCTGTCTAAGGCCACGTTCACACTGTCAGTGTCTGGGATTGATGGGATGTCTTGAAATGTCCCGTTCAATGTACCGTCTTGAATACTGTCTGTATGAACGTGGAATGACAGTCGCTCCTGTAAACACCTGACCTATGTGTGAACGTGACCATATTAAAGACTCAAAATACAGGACCGACGACTGTATTCTGCTGCTGTGAGAACGTTAAATAACACGTAATATAGTGTTCAGTGACTGTAAATAATGCTCATGTCTTGAAACGGCAGGTTTGCTTTCTGAACACAATAACAGCAGTGACCTTCACTTCTGCTCTCATGCTGTTATTGTGTCTTGTATGAGAACACACACACACACACACACACACACACACACACACACACACACACACACACACACACACACACACACACACACACACACACACACACACACAATATAAAGATGTGTTAAGAAAGTATATCCCACGATTTTACAAAGTTTAGTGTATATATTAAATATTATTATTGCACTTTTCTCTTATTTCTGCAATCGAAACAGAAAGCGAATGATTCATTATTTTCTGTCTAGAATCTGTGAGATCATATTCATATTCCTAAAATCAAATCTCTATTAAACTAATGAGAGATGAGCAATAGTTTTTTTTTTCAATTATTGTGAATAATTTAAAATGTTTTTGTAACATTTTCACTCTGTTAACTCAGTTATATTTTATAATCTTACTGTGTTCATTACAGAAAACACAGACACATTTACTGTTGCATAATTGTCGCCTTGAGCTTATTTTTTCATGTTTACTGCATATTCAGTGGCTCTGAAAGTTTCTGAAGATAATTGCGAGACTGCTGTCGCCGACAGACATTTCACTGTCGCTCAGAGGTTTGGGGTCTCTTTTTAAGAAATTAATACTTTTATTCAGCAAGGACTCATTAAATTGATCAAAAGTGACAGTAAAGACATTTATAATGTTACAAAAGATTCTATTACAAATAAATGCTGTTCTTTTGAACTTTCTCTTCATCAAAGAATCCTGAATCAACACTGATAATAGCCAGAAATGTTTCTTGAGCAGCAAATAATCATATTAGATCATGTGACTGAAGACTGGAGTAATGATGCTGAAAATTCAGCTTTGATCACTGGATATAAATTACACTTTACTATATATTCACATAGAAAACAGCTATTTTAAATTTTAATAATATTTCACAATTTTTAATGTATTTTTGATCAAATGAATTCAGCCTTGGTGAGCTGAAGAGACTTTTTGAGAGAATATACTGCCAGTTTTAGGTCACACTCATCTAGAAACATCGGTGTGAGGGATTATTGAGTTAATATTCAGTTCTTACCTGTGCATGTGAAGAATTTAGACTCTCCGACACTCAGTTCCACTTTATTGAGTGATATTGCCACCTGAAGCACAGCTGGGAAAGAGAGAGAGACACACAGTTATTCATCACAGTCAAGACACATTTCTTTCTACAGCACTTTATACAATACAGACTGATTCAAAGCAGCTTCACAGGAAAATAACAGCGCAAATGTGGTAAGATTCATCAATATCATCACAATCAGAGTCTGAACTAGTAGAAAATGAGGCCAATAATTTCACATCCGTGAGCTGCCTCACACCTTTTCGGATTTGCAATCAAAATTCTGAGATCTCAATATGAACATGTTTCATCAAGTGCATTGAAAAAAAAAAAAAATGGTGTAGAAATAATAAACTTTACATGAAGCCCTTATAATACATTTTAAAAGTATTTTTTAATGCATTAACTATGCACCTTATAATGCACTGCATGTTTCATGAATGACTGTAACAATACAGTTCTCATGCATTATAATACTTATGATATGCCTTTAGAAAGTACAATGCATTAAAACACGTGACAAAGAAACGATTTCAGATGTAATTTGAGATACAATGCATTATAACATACATTACACTCTAACAAAATGCTGGGTTAAAACAACCCAAGTTGCGTTGAAAATGGACAAACTCAGCAGGTTGTTTTAACCCAGGGAATGGGTTGCTTTGACCCAGTGATTGGGTTGTTTTGACCCAACGGTTGGGTTGTTTTTAACCCAGTGATTGGGTTGTTTTGACCCAGTGATTGGGTTGTTTTAAGCCAGCGATTGGGTTGTTTTGACCCAGTGGTTGGGTTGTTTTGACCCAGCGATTGGGTTGTTTTAAGCCAGCGATTGGGTTGTTTTGACCCAGTGGTTGGGTTGTTTTAAGTCAGTGATTGGGTTGTTTTGACCCAGTGGTTGGGTTGTTTTGACCCAGTGATTGGGTTGTTTTAACCCAGCGATTAGGTTGTTTTGACCCAGCGGTTGGGTTGTTTTAAGCCAGCGATTGGGTTGTTTTGACCCAGTGGTTGGGTTGTTTTGACACAGCAATTGGGTTGTTTTGACCCAGCGTTTGGGTTGTTTTAAGCCAGCGATTGGGTTGTTTTGACCCAGTGGTTGGGTTGTTTTGACCCAGCGAAAGGGTTGTTTTAAGCCAGCAATTGGGTTGTTTTGACCCAGTGGTTGGGTTGTTTTGACCCAGCGAAAGGGTTGTTTTAACCCAGCGATTGGGTTGTTTTGACCCAGCGGTTGGGTTGTTTTAAGCCAGCGATTGGGTTGTTTTGACCCAGTGGTTGGGTTAAATGTTTGACCCAACCTGTTGGGTAGTTTTATTTAACTCAACTATCGTTTAAAAATGACTGTATTTCTTGCTTAAAATGAACTCAAAGTATATTGGAAATGAACATTTATTAATATGTTTAAAGAATAATAATTAAACAATAAACATTTATTAAATTGCTTCTTAATAAATGTTCACCTTTTGATTTTTATTGTTTCCTCTAATAATTATGTGTCTGATTTTTAATTTCCAACATATTTTGGGTTCATTTTAAGCCAGACATATAGTCATTTTTAAATGATAGTTGAGTTAAATAACACAGCCCAGCACTTTGTGAAAACAGTTAACCCAACCACTGGGTTAGTCCATTTTCAACCCAACTTGGGTTATTTTTAACCCAGCATTTTTTAGAGTGTACAAATACCTTTATAAAGCATTATACATAAAGGTTTTAAGTAAAGTGTTAACAAAATTGCTAGTAAATTTCACAAGCACATTGAATTAAACATGCAATTTGAAGTAGAAAATCAGAAATAGTATTTTCTAATCCTAAAACTCTTTAATTGCAACTTTGAAAAATCATTGTTTACAGTGTGATCAGAGCTGCTTTATATTCATTTTACAGCTCTATACTCTTTACCGGTGATTCATATCTGCTATTTTTACTCCTAATGAACTTTATAAACATCTGAGACAAACATCTTCATATTTAAATGAAACATGACTTCTGTCTCCTGAGCTACGAAAGACTTTTTGGATGAACAGAATGTGAATAAACCAACTTTAATCTTTCAGATTTTGCTTTACATTTGCTATTCAGATCTTGCGAATCAACCCAGCAGGAGTCTGCACTGCAAAAATGATGTTCTTCCTCAGTATTTCTGACTTGTTTTCCAGCACAAATATCTAAACATTCTTAAATCAAAATGTGTTTACTTGAAGCAATATGACTGAAGATATATTGGACCATCTGCCATTGGGGTTAGAAAAAAAATTTCCCTTTAAATGAAGAGTATTTTTCTGACCACATTGGCAGATATTTGTTATTTCAAGCACAAACTTGCTTAACTTTGATGATTTGTTCAGTCATTTTGCTTCTCCAGTAAATGTATCTTGATTTAAGAATGTTTAGAAATTTGGAAAACAAGACATAAATACAAAAGATTTGTGCAGGTCATCAATATGACAGAAAGCAGCCTATAGATGGCAGTAAGGCGACGGCAGCGCGGTTCCTCCACGGTCGCTGTGTAAATCTTTAACATGTCAAGCGCGCTGCTGATTTATTCCTCTCATGGATGCGGGAGGAGAGGAACCAGCCTGTCCTTTCATTGTTGGCCTGTTGTCGTTTTTCGCGCTCCAACCGCACCTCGTCTCCTCAGACTCTGCTAACCGCTGGCACGTCTGGCGAGGACGTCTAATTTGGGAAGCCACGGGCTGATTAATGACCAAAGCGCAGCCCTGAACTTCGCAATTAGAGACTACGGCTGGCAAAGGACTGAGTTTGATGGCTGCCACCTGAGGTGGAAAGGAAATGTCACTAGAGCCATAAGAGGCAAATGTGTGTGTGTGTGCGCACTCATTTTGCATTTTAAAGCCTGAAAATTAAAATTCTGTCATCATTTATTCACTCTAAACCTGTATGACTTCTTCTGTGGAGTGTAAACGAATGACAGAATTCGTAAACTTCAAGTCTTTGGTGTGTAACTGAGGAATAGAAGTGAATTAATGATCCAGATGCTGTTCGGAGACAATAAAAAAACAAGCCTGTTTGTCGGACTAATCGGATTAGTGCGTTCATTCAAAGACGGCCGTTTGGCAGGTGTGAAAATTAATCTGAAATCGTGCCCACGCAAAATAATAAAACACAAACCTGTGCAAGTAATTAAACTCCAGAAGAGTTACAGCAACATAATGCACATAAACATCACTTCTAACAAGCTCAAGTCAGCTTAGCAGAACAGATTTCACAAATAAATTAGTATTTAGGTGAGCGTCACAGAACATTCTTTCAGTGGGAAAAATATTATTCTTACATTATACCGGAATTTTTTAATGTTTTTGAAACTGAAGCTCATCAAAACTGCATTTATTTGAACAGAAAAAAATCTGTAAAATCAGTAAAATTGTGAAATATTATTAAAATTTAAAACAGCTGTTTTCTATGTGAATATATAATAAAGTGTAATTTATATCCTGTGATCAAAGCTGAATTTTCAGCATCATTACTCCAGTCTTCAGTGTCACATGATCCTTCAGAAATCATTCTAATATGATGATTTGATGCTCAAGAAACATTTATGATTATTCCATGAGACTTCACAACTAGTCATTTAGCTATTATTTAGTTATGTATAACCTTCACCAAGTGATTAACATTCAGAACCTCACCTTATTTTAACTGTAATTAAGCACAGAGACGGGACTCGCCGTGAGGCAAACGACACTCGCGCTGTAATTGACTGTGATTTGACAGAGAAATCTACGGGCCGCGTGAGTCTCCCCGAGCCGGAGCGCCACAGAGACACGCTACAAGAGTGGCAGTGCATGCTGGGATGCCTTTCCGAACTGAAAGGGGGGTTTGTGTAACACAGACACATGCTGAGACGCCCTCAGGCGTAAATACGGCTGCTGCCGCTCGACTCCAGAGAAGAAGTTTCGTGTCAGCGTTCCTTTTCATGTTTCTGTGAGCGTGTCGATGTTTAAATGCACTCTAAAGTCCCACACGCACCTGCAGTTTTACCCTGTTTACCATGTTACGCTTGGCTGAGGCGATGTTGCTCCTCTCTGAACACTCAGAGGTCATGTATCTGAGAGTAAATACTGTACAGAGTATGACACAGTATATTTGGGAATCCTAAGTGTTTCTGGTTGTGATCCACAATTCTGCTTCATTAAAAATTGCTTTAATGCTTCTTTGTGAAGTCGATATAGTCAGTAAGGAACCAATTGAGTTAGTGAGTCATTAGATTCTTGAGACTGATTCATTAAAATAATTGTTGGTGAATAGAAAGGTCCATTTTATTATTGCCTTTGTATTATTTTCTATTATCATTTCAAACACTGCCAGAGTGTGTTAGTACGGACATGATTCAGACATTCAAGCACTTAAATGAACATTATGAAAATTATTTATATGAGCAATATCACGCTGTAATTACCTACAGCCGAAAACCCTCTTTCGTGAGGAACTACTTCCTTCCGTCATGGATTCAGATCTCAAGTTGACAGTTTAACAGTTGAGCCCAAGATCCGTTACTAATTCTAAAATGTCACTGCAGAAATACTAACGAAGGAACGTTGAGTCGCTTCATTGAAACTCACTGTAATATGTAGAGCATTATGAGAGGGCGAGTGTGTTTCCTGCATCTAGCTGATAGTCTTCAGGTCAATCTTATATTCATAATCACAAAATCAGTTTAAATGTCTGCTGAGGAAAGCAATATCTTTATCTTTGCCCTTTTAACATTAAAGAGGATTTCCCATGACAGCGCTAGTCAATGCAATGCAATTTCATCTCGTAAGATGTTGTTTAAAGTTAAAACAATGTCCTTGTTTCCTTGTTTCAGTCCATTTCAATATAAAAGTCTTTGCGACTGACTGACTCAGTCATAAAGACAGTCTTTGTCGCCATCTAATGGTGTATTCACTGAAGTCAAAATCACTAATGGACTCACTAATAGAACAGGCGAATCTCAACATAACACTGACTGTTACGTAACAGTCGGGATCATTAATATGTACGCCCCCAATATTTGCATATGCCAGCTCATGTTCAAGGCATTAGACAAGGGCAGAACGTCTGGATCTGTGCACAGCTGAATCATCAGACTAGGTAAGCAAGCAAGAACAATAGCGAAAAAGAGGGAGTGCGAGATTTAAAGGGGCCGCAGCCTGAATCGGTGCATAGTTAATGATGCCCCAAAATAGGTAGTTAAAAAAAAAAAAAATCTATGGGGTATTTTGAGCTGAAACTTCACAGACACATTCAGGGGACACCTTAGACTTATATTGCATCTTGTAAAAACTGGTACTAGGGCACCTTTAAATGAACAACAATAGCCATTATAACAGTATAAAAAGTAAAACATGAAATGTTTTTCAAATAGACGCTATATGTTTACATGTAAATCGCACATTTGAGGTCAAAACAACTACATTTTTGCCTAAAAACTCTTAAAACTGCATTCTGTGATAAAATAACAGTGGTATCTATAAAAATATGGTGGGTTTGCTCGTCCACCATGACGCTCGCTGTGAGAATGCTGACAGTGGAGTGATTCAAACGGTGAAGTGGTTCCCGGGGCGATAGTAGTAGAATATCGCATGGCTGAAAAGAACTCTCAGCCAATCAGATTCAAGAACCAGAACAAAATGAAGTTTTATATACTACTAGAGTATATGTTTATATTTTGAATTATCACATTTTCAATTTTTTGTGCTTGTTTCATTTTATTAGTTTTTTTTTTATTATTATTTCTATATCAGTTTAATTAGCTTTTATTTAAGTTTTAATACTTTTAGTACTTCTACTTTTATATTTTTATTTTAAATATCTATTTCAGTAAGTTGCAAAAGCAACATCTCTAATTTTTGTTCAAGTTTAAGTTTTCCATTCAGCTTTATTTGTTACTGCTGGTTTTGATTTTAGTCAACAATAACAACACTGGTAAAATGTACTAAACCGAATGGCATGAAAATGATTCAGTTATCATCTCTTTCCTTTAATACCTTTAACCGGCTGTATTTCATATAAAACACACATTTCTGCTGAAAACGACCCGTGACGTGAGTTTCACACCATGTTAAAGAACACGATCCAGGTGAGTCAGATCAGCAGTCAGGAGCATCTCCCAGAATGCACTGCTTCCTGACAGCATCTCCTGCGCTTTGAGCTGCTCAGCTTTCATTTCAGCGAGATGTTCTGGAGCCGAGGCGTCTGATTCCACGTCAGCTCAAACACCCACCCGTGAGAGAGCTGAACTTCTGCAGCTGAAGTCCCGGAGGATCGACTCCAGTGAACAAACTCCACAGAACAAGCGATCCGTCACCAGGAGTAATAGAGGCATGTGTCTGAACACGGCTGAGGGCGTTTAGCTCGAATACTGAAGCATGTTTACCGCATGAATGTCATTTGTTTACGCCGGCGGTGGCGTCTGACTGATGACGGACATATGCTTCACATAACCAGGACAATTATTATTTAGACCTCTTGACTAAATATTATAAGAATAACACACATTATTCATTCATATTCACTTTACAATAAGGTTACAATAAACCTTCAATGCAATTAAAGTCACTTTTGCATAAAAGCATCAGCCAAACACATCGATATAAAAATGTAAATGAGTCCAAAGACTATCTGCTGAGAATTTACTGCAGTACAACCCTCATGATCCTGACAGTAAAGAGCCAATATTACATTTCTGCTATAAAGTCATCATGCTGATATGGACTTTATGGGTTGTAACGCTGGTTCTGCTTAGTCGTCGCTTTGAGAAAAATGTGCAAGTGACAAATAAAACACATAAAACTATATTATCCTAACATGCTAATCATACTAAGATGTGTGCGCTTAATAAACTTCATACTGTAATAATAATAGATGGGCTTGTGATATATTTCCAGGTGTCCTTCTCGTCTCGTTGGGTTAATTAAGCGAGCCGTATGTTCTCAGTGTGACAGTGTTCGGCCCTTTAGGTGCTTGAGTCTCAGTGTGAGGTCGAGATCTAAAAATACAGACAGACTACTGAGTGCACTTCATGTTCACACTCAGACACCGCAGGCCTGAGTGGAAGTCAATGGAGAAGATGTCTAAAGTGCAGCGAAACTATTTCAGTCTTTCTACTTCAAAACTATACGTTTAATTCTAGCACTTTCCCTTTCTTTGTAATTACTTGTGAAATTTACTAGCAATTTCTGAGCAGAAATTGTTCTAAAGTAAATCCTGCACCATTTATGTTCCAGTGCATCACTGTAATAAATCAGCGGCATTAGTTATAATCTTTAACATGTTTAATGTTACATTTTCATTTTGTAAAAAAAACACCTTTATGGACCTTATAAATACTGTTTTGCAAAAGTAGTCAAAATGGCATTTGAAAATGTAGGAAATTTGTAAAGGGAGGAAATTTGGAAATGGGAGGACATTTGAAAATGGAGGAAATTTGGAAATAGTATTTGGAAATGTAGGAAATTTGTGAAGGGCATTTGGAAATGGAGGAAATTTGGAAATGGTGGAGATTTTGAAAAGACATTCGGAAATGGCGTTTGGAAATGGCATTTGGAAAAGGAGGAAATTTGGAAATGGAGGAAATTCAGGAATGGCATTTAGAAATGGAGGAAATTTGGAAATGGAGGAAATTTAGGAATGGCGTTTGGAAATGGAGGAAATTCAGGAATGGCATTTTGAAATGGAGGAAATTTGGAAATAGCATTTGGAAATGGAAGAAATTCAGGAATGAGATTTTGAAATGGAGGAAATTTGGAAATGGAGGAAATTCAGGAATGGCGTTTGGAAATGGAGGAAATTTGGAAATTTGGAAATAGAGGAAATTCAGGAATGGCGTTTGGAAATGGAGGAAATTTGGGAATGGAGGAAATTCAGGAATGGCATTTTGAAATGGAGGAAATTTGGAAATAGCATTTGGAAATGGAGGAAATTCAGGAATGAGATTTTGAAATGGAGGAAATTTTTAAATGGAGGAAATTCAGGAATGGCGTTTGGAAATGGAGGAAATTTGGAAATTTGGAAATAGAGGAAATTCAGGAATGGCGTTTGGAAATGGAGGAAATTTGGGAATGGCGTTTGGAAATTGAGGAAATTTGGAAATGGAGGAAATTCAGGAATGGTGTTTGGAAATGGAGGAAATTTGGGAATGGCATTTGGAAATTGAGGAAATTTGGAAATGGAGGAAATTCAGGAATGGTGTTTGGAAATGGAGGAAATTTGGAAATAGAGGAAATTCAGGAATGGCGTTTGGAAATGGAGGAAATTCGGAAATGGCGTTTGGAAATGGAGTAAATTTGGAAATAGAGTAAATTCAGGAATGGCGTTTGGAAATGGAGTAAATTCAGGAATGGCGTTTGGAAATGGAGGAAATTAAGGAATGGCGTTTGGAAATGGAGGAACCTCGGAAATGGCGTTTGGAAATGGAGGAAATTTGGGAATGGCATTTGGAAATTGAGGAAATTCAGGAATGGCGTTTGGAAATGGAGGAAATTTGGGAATGGCGTTTGGAAATGGAGGAAATTTGAAAATGGAGGAAATTCAGGAATGGCGTTTGGAAATGGAGGAAATTTTGGAAATGGTATTTTGAAAATGGAGGAAATTCAGGAATGGCGTTTGGAAATGGAGGAAATTTTGGAAATGGTATTTTGGAAATGGAAGAAATTTGGGAATGGCATTTGGTAATGGAGGAAATTTGGAAATTGCGTTTGGAAATGGAGGAAATGAAGTTGCAAACAAATAATACACAAACAAACAAACAAACAAACAAACAAATAAATAATTAAATAACAGTTAAATAGGGAAAAAGTTGTAACTAATCAATTTCACCAAACTTCCCCAGTTGATTAATCACAGTACATTAAGACAATTGTTTTTTATTAGAAGTTTTCTGAAATGTTATGTTTAAATATGCAAATGAGGCATTATCTAATTAAACATGCACTAATTTGCAGAAATCTGAACATTGGATAAAGTCAGGTTCAAAACTCATGTTTGTTGACATATTAGAGTAAAAGGTTTCTTATTATCACTCCATAAATCAGATAATACTGTCAACAGACAGGGAAAAAATACATTTTCACCATGTTTTTAGGGATAAAATGTTCAATAAACCAGGCAAATGAAACCTTCAAAATATAGATATGAATAAACAGTAAAGTTTGGTGTGTGTAAAGGTGCTGACTCAAACTCACAGGCTTTAAAATATGGCTTGTGATTGAAATATACAGGTGCAAATAGATAAAGAGCAATAAAATAAACACTTGAATGTGCATTTTGGACAGTGGTCGCATTAACCGAATATTTTCCGTCATTGAATACATTTTTAGCTGTGGCAGAAAAATCTGTAACAAATTCTCACAATTCTGACTTCTTTTCTCAGAAATGCAAGTTTATATCTCACAATTCTGACTTCATAACTCGCAATTGTAAGTTATAAAGTCAGAATTGCACGATAAAAATTATATATTTTTTATTCAGTGGTGGAAACAAGCAATGTAATTGTATTTTGTAATATTGCGTTGTTCATATTTGCCTGTTCAGGCACAAAATTAGTGTTTTAGTCACTGCGGAAAACAAACATTCATCTGCTTTGTGTGACATTGAACATGAAAAGTGTTGCATCTGTTCTCTTCATAAATAAATAAATGCATAATCTAGCCTAAATATGCTCGTCCTCTATGTTCATGATTAAAATTGAAAATATGAAAAAGCTATTATTATCTTATTATCATTAAAATATGAACATTTAAATGACGGGTAATAATAGATAATAATTTTTACGGCCCTGTTCGTCATGTTATGACAGTGTCACCAAACAGATTTTTACGTAAAGTTCTCGTCAGCAGGTGTCAATATTTTAAAGACGTGCATCATGGTCCTGATGTCCTTCACCACCTGTTCCTTCCTCTGAAGAGCTTTACATAAAGAAGTAACCAAGAATACTTTCATCATTTTACCAACTTGCAGCCATTTCACAGTAAACAGGCTGTTAGTAAAGATCCAAACAGTTATTGTGACTCTCCGCCGGGGGAAACTGGCTTTCACACACGCCGGACCCCCGCAGCGAGAAGGACTGTCTCCACACCAGCCCTTCTCAAGAACTTGCTCTTTCAGCCCAAAACACGAGCGCCGGCGTCCGCCCGAGGGTCTGCGCCCGCTGTGAGGATGGCAGCTAGAAGACACGGCTCTACGGACCCCCGCTGACACGCTCACTAGTGCTGTCGACACCGCTGACACTGAATATTCAACCACTAAAACACCTCAACACAATGCAGCAAGTGGAACATCTGAGAAATAACCACAGGAATAAAGGAAAAACTCTCTTTCTGTTCTCATGTTGAACCAAGAACATGAGGTGATTTGGTTTTTGCTAGAAAGGCCACAGACAAACAGATCTGCTGCTGATCATAAAAATGAGAGCGAGCTTTATAGCATCAGGAAACTATATTACACACCAAAGCTGCTCTCAGACTCGCCGTCCTCATAAAAAATAATAAACACAGGAGCTTTCAGGAGCATCAGGACAAATCTAGAGCACTTCTATCAGTCGCTGTGAGTCGTGTGGGGTGAATCCTGAAACCTGACCGGGTCACATTCCACTAGAAATAATATGTGCATAAAGAAAATAAAGACCTAAAAAGCAAACAATCTTAATGCTCCTTCAGACTATTTCAGCTTAATTTTCTTCTTAAGTTACAATATATAAAAAATATATAAAAACTATATAAAAATAAAAACTGTATATTTTGTTGTTTACATTAAGTTAGAGTACAATAGTAACACTAATGAATTCAAAACAAAATATTAATATAATTTTGTATAATTTTAATAATGATGAATTAGTTTTTTAATATTTAAACTGGAAATATAAAAAAATATATACAAGTTTGTACATTATATGAATACAATAATAATAATAATAATAATAATTTAAAACAAAACATAATTGTATTAATGTAATTGAATTATTAAAGGAATTTTATATATATATATATATATATATATATATATATAATTTGGGTCAATGACGTGACGGGTCATTTTCTTTAGTGTCCAAAGGCCTTAATAATAATAAAAAACAAAGATATGACATCCAAAGTATGTAAGGTAGTACAACTAGATCTTTTTTATTGAATCCAAAAGGTTTTAATAATATTTTGCTACATATAAAGGTATTTTACAGATTTTGAAGCGTCAAAAAGTCATTTGTTTAACCGTCCAAAGGCCAATACAGCCATTTCATTTGTGATTAAAATATCTTAAAATGTAATAAATGTATATATTTTTTATTCCGGCATGATTTTATAGCATCATATATCAACATTGTGTAAAATAGCATTACAATTATGTGCAGAAGTCACATGTTATGAGAAAGAATGTCAAAAAAATGATGTCATTTGGAGTAACCAATATAAAGGGACCATTTTGAATCAAGTCATGTGGTCAATATCACAGGATGTGACATCATTCAGACACCTGCAAAGGACCACATAGTCATGAAGCAAAGTAACTAACTCTCTTTTTTAACTATTTGATAAATTAATGTTATCACTTGTTCATAAGCATGTCCCGAAACATCAGGTCATTCGGTGCAACCGCTATAAAACATGGAAAATGTTGAAATATTTTAAAAACTTGTACTAAATATAAAATGTTTGATTGTCCTTTTGCTAGATATCAGCCTGTTTGAAAATATCGTCATTCGGTGTAACCAAAAGTGTCATTCGGTAAAACCTTTTTTGGTGACAAATCTTGTAAAAAATGACAAAAGCAGTGTTAATTGATTATAAAAACCACATAATCTCATTGTTAACACTTAGTAAAACTTGCATGAATGAAAAAGTGCAGGACGTGGTTGATGTTAAAAAATTATTAAGCACAATAGGCCTAACGTTTAGTTAAAAGTTGGGAAAAAACATCTGATGTGGAACATTATATTAGATCCATACATAAAATAAATAAAACCTACAAAAATGTACCACAGTACCATCATGTTTCTGGACATTTATCATGGCAGTACCATGGTGTATTCTGAAGTATCTTGTATCTCTATGTCTGTGCATTCATGTCTCTAGATGCTATTTAAATCTGTTTGTCTTTCCATCCGTTTGATTCCTCAGGTCATTTTCAATCTGGTATCGATGCGGCACAGCGTCTGCACCAGCGAGACATCAAACACGTGAGATCATGCATCTATTTTTCAATTATTCATCCGAGCACTGTTCCAGGAACAGTTCATCTGATCCAGATCAGCAGATATTGTTAGGATGTCTGAGTGAAAGGTCAGTCCCTCTCTCCCTCCTGTTATCTCTGTCTCCCGTCTGCGTGTCATTTCCACTTTATTCCTCTCCTATTTCGCTGACAGCACAACAACATCTCACAAAATCTGCCCTGAAAGCCTTTGAGATGGTTCTTTCTGGAGATGAAGATGCATAGGAGGGACTGCAGATGGGATTCAGTCTTACAGACGGGTGGAATGAATCTGAATCCCAAATGAAGATGTTCCTCTCAAAAAGATCTCAGAGAAACACTTTCATACTAATGCTCACGGGATAATAACAGAGTTCCACATCACTTGAAACATACTCTATGAAAATACATAAACACGAGCCCCCATTTCATATGTTGCTGTGCTGAAATGTGCAAGAACGCAACTTATAGTGCAACACAATTCTCAGTGTTGCCACAAGGGGCACTATAGCCATCCTTTACACGAACTGTCTTCTTCTACTGTCAAGTTTTAAATGAGAGCATTTAAATTTATAGCCATTTTGGTTATTTTTCAGTTTCCAAATAAAAGGATATCAAACAACATGAAGTGTCTTGCATTTGTAAAGCATTTAATTATCTAAATCATTCTTTAATAGGATTTTTATTATTGAAAACCACTATATTGTGATATACAGCTGAGGTCAGTTGAAGTTTACATACATCTGTCTATGGGCCATGGATGAATGCAAACTGTATAATATTCAAGGCACACATTTCTAGTAATTGTGCAGTTAATTCTCATATTGTATTTTCAGAAAGTTTTGGAATATTTTTCCTCTCCCCAAATTTGTCACTACTGAAACACAATAATACATAATTTAATAAGAAGGGTCACATTGACAAATCTACCTTGTAAATATATTTTTTGCTATTTTTAAAAATGTTTTCACAGGTAAATCAATAAAAATTACAATTTGAACAATATTTCAAGTGTAATTTATGAGATTTGTTGCATTTTGAATCCAATCTTTCTTTGTAAAAGTCATAAAGTTTATCACACTGATTTCAAACTGAAGTTTGAATAAACATTGAATCAAACACTATAATAACATCTTAGCTGATCATTCAATATACCTATACAGTTTCGGTAGTGACAGTAATGTGTTGGTAGCGACCACATTAGATAATTTTAACTCACATACTAATAAAACATACTAAAATTGTAATGAATTGAATAACTACAAAAAAATTTTTTAATTTCTCCCAAATAAATGATTATGTGTTCCCTTTTGTTACTAACAAAACAATGATGTCACTACCAAAATAGTCACAACCGAAACATGCGGTGAAGTTTCGGTAGTGACAATTTTACATACTTTTGAGCCGCTCAAAGATGCTAATCAGTTGTCCACACACAAAACATTTTATCGAATAACCCCCAAAAAAACGATGTTGTTTTGGTTGCGACTGTTGCGTTAGAGACAATGAAAATGAAAATGAAAATTCTGTCATTAATTACTTACCCTCATGCCGTTCCACACCTGTAAGACCTTCGTTCAAATTAAGATATTTTTGATGAAATACGATGGCTCAGTGAGGCCTGCATAGCCAGCAATGACATTTCCTCTCTCAAGATCCATTAATGTACTAAAAACATATTTAACTCAGTTCATGTGAGTACAGTGGTTCAATATTAATATTATAAAGTGACAAGAATATTTTTAAATAAATGATTCATCATAAATGAATCAGTGTGTTGAATCAGTGGTTCGGAGCGCCAAAGTCACGTGATTTCAGCAGTTTGGCGGTTTGACACGTGATCCGAATCATGATTCGACACAAAAGATTCATAACACTCCGAAGTTTCATGAAGCAGCGTTTTGAAATCGGCCATCACTATATAAGTCGTTATTTAGTTTTTTTGGCACACCAAAAATCTTCCCGTTGCTTTATAATATTAATATTGAACCACTGTACTCACATGAACTCATTTAAATATGTTTTTAGTATTATATTTAACTCAAAATGATGGACTCTATCTACTATGAAAGAGAGGCTATGAGAGGGAAGGACACAGGAATATTTCCTGATCAGACAACAATGGAAAAAATTGCAAAAATTGCTGAAATTGCAAAAAATATTTCAATATTATTTTCGTAAGTTGAAATTTAGGGGTTAGGGTTCGGGACAGACACGTCCCAATTGAAAGTACCCGATAAATGATGATTTCATATATATTAAGCTTACTGCTATTTTAAATATTATTATGGGATTCAATAGATAATAGAAGGATCTTAGTAAACATCTAAAATTTGAACACATAAATGCTTTTTAAATGTGTTTTTTGCTGTGGGACAGCAGTTTGCACCACTTCTGTAGAACGGCCCATATAATAACTGAGATATAAATCAGTTGTACCCTGAGTTTGGTGGCTGTAAACACATGATCTGTGGATGATTTGCTTCTCTCGACCCAGTGACTGATTCTTCATCTGTTAGCACGGCCAATGACATCGGCTTACAAATAATTAGATGCTGCTGTGCCGCTTCCAATCAAACAGAGAAATAATTACGGGCCTTTGTATGGGTTCCTGTAATTGAAGTCTTTTGTTTCAGGATGACTCATGTAAACGGATATTACATGACATTACTAAACATTAAAGAGATCATATTTTTGATTAAAAAACTTCTGCATAAACCAGTCCAGTTAAACCATAGCCTACGGTTGCTCTGATGTTTATTAGACGCACATCCACAATTCTCATCTGTTGCTCGATCTCCACACACATTCACACAGGAGCTTCATTCTTAGTCGAATCTCATGACTATTGATCTGAATGAAATAGATGTGAACACTGCCCTGCTGCTTCATTGTAAGTGACCGTTACTTCCTGAAATCAATATTCTCCCGGTGGATGTGAAGTGCTCTACAACCCTTAACGGCCTCAGAAGCTCCCTATAAAGCCTTCGGCTGAACATTACATGAGGAGGATCGAGCGAAGAGCTCATTTCTATCATATCCATCTGACCGAACCACCCCCAAACACGTCTTTCCTCATTATCTTCAACATGATGTGACCAACGGTTTGAATATCATTCATCTTGACTCTTTTTGATGAGGTTTGAATCGCTTTTCTTCTCCAGAGCAATGATGCACAATGAAGACAACCCAAGATTTCTCTGGCTAAGGGTCAGTTAGCATTCATTCGTACACGCTTGAATGATCCGAGCTGCAAGAAAACAACGTCTATCATTTATATGCGCACAATTAATTGGATTGATGGCTCAATCGGACTGAAAAGTCTTCATGTAAACCATTGGATTGAAAGGGGTTGTGTAGACACGACATAACACGATCAATAGGAAAATAGATTACTGGAGTTACAAGACAATACTCTTTAAGTCATTTTACCTCAAAATTTCACATTTAATTCAATCCGTTTCTTTGTAAATGATTGTGAAATTCACTAGCAATTTCCAAGTGAAAATGGTTTCTAAACAGGTTGCTCTCTGATGTTCAAGAATCAGCTTTTCCCTCAGATGTTTCTCCTAAAATTCCTTTGGAGACCATTCCATTTTATCTCATTGTGGTCTAGGAGAAACAATTGAGATATTAACTCCAAACTGAGATCAATTTGGTATTTGAGCAAATCTGAACTCAATTTAAGATGCTGCTGGGATATGAAACCAGAAGAGTCACATTTGAGATTAATGGGATCTTTTTATCAGGAACAACATCTGAAAAGCCTCCAAACAAATCCCTGTCTATGAGAATCAATTAAGATTCTCAAATTGTAAGCACTGCGTGGAAATTATTGACAAACTCCATCCTAACTCCATATTTATGACCATAAACAGAGCAGAGTAGAGCACGAGACACACATGAAGGCCGAGCTCCTGAGGAAATGAAACTTTTATATAATATGACAAGCATCAGTACAACTTTTGTACACGTTGAGTACAGTAGCAGACCTCCATGTTTGGCCTGAACTCTCCATGAGTTTCCCTCTGAGCGTGAGCAGGTGCAGTAAGAGTCGATCAATATCCCGCGGAGGACAGAGGGGTTTCTATTGATCTACTGTAAATATCAAGCGTACTGTGTTTGGCTGAAGGGGGTTTTAAACTGTAGCACAGTATGTACAGTACGCCTGAGGGAGGCTGTAAACTCAACAGGATCAAATCCCAGTCAATCACTGTAGATAAAAACTGCAATAGATAAATAAAATATAGATAAATAAATCATATATAAATAATAATATTATTAGTAGTGGAAATAATAATACTAATACTAATAAATTACCTGCAGAGCGAACAGAGAGACGTGTAAACCATTTACTTCACTTCTCAATGAATCAGCCGTTTGAATGAATCAAATGAATGGATGAATGATTTAATCATTTAGATATTTACTGCCACCTACTGGCCCTTTTAGTTTCTTATTTAGAGGCTAATTTTATTTAACATTTTTATTTCAAATTTCCATATTAATTAAACTTTTTTTATTATTATTATTATTATTATTATTATTATTTATAAAGGTATAGTTCACCCAAAACTAATATTTTAGTCATCATTTACTGGTCCAAAAGTTCATGTGTAATAAATTCTGTTGAATCAAATAAAAAAAAATAAAAAATAAAAGAATGTATATATATATATATATATATATATATATATATATATATATATATATATATATAGAATGTGTATATATATATATATATATATATATATATATATATATATATATATAACACACACACACACACACACACACACACACACACACACATACATGAATCTGCAATAATAAATAAATAAAAATAAATAATTATAACAACAACAATAATAATAATAGTCATAATAATAATAAATTATCTGCAGAGTATACACTATTATTTTTAATATGTACATATGTATATATATATATATATATATGCACATACATACATATATACATATGTACATATTAAAAATAATAGTGGTATAATTGTGTATAAAGTTAGAAAGTAACAAATTATTTAAGTATTTTGTGTGCTTTATTAGACAATTTTAAAGTAAAAGTAATCTGTTTTGATAATTTTAATTTTAATTTAATTTTAAAGTTTTAGTAATTTTGTCATTTTTATTAGTTTTTGTTTTTAGTTTTAGCCCTTGAACTTAGTGAAAATGAGAAACTAGCTGAAATAAAATAAGTTTTTTTTTTTTTTTTTTTGTAAATATATTTTTTATAGCTTTAGTTTTAGTTTACTATAAAAACCCTGCTAGTTGTTGGGGTTTTGCTTAAACTTTAAGTTCGGCTGCAGGTATGATGGTGTCAGTATGATCTGCACCTTTGAGAAGTTGAGTTGAGGTTATTGTCAGTAACTTACATTAAACTAGTAGTGATAAAGTTGGTTGTTTCATAAACGGCATTTTGCTTAAGGCACCTCATATACAAACATTTTCCTTCTACCACTCCACAAGCACAGCATGACCTCAAACAGTACCAACGGCATTTAATATGCAATAATTCAGGCATTTCTAACATTCACGCAGAGTGAGTTTCTGTCCAGCTTTGATTATACACCTGTGACAGATGCAGCACATTTGACAGATATCTGAAAGCGTCTTCTGCAGGTGTTTTCAGCTCCGCAGCAGCATCAGGACTGAAGATGCGTGTGTATTTAACACTGATCGCCGAACCTGAGGGGAAGATGCCTAAATTGGGTTTAGATTGCTTTAGAAGCCTTAAGCATGTGGGGTGAGTTGCCATGGAGACGAGAAAGTTGAAGGCAAAGGAGCCACTAATGAGCCTTAAAAAACGATCCACAAGCACACAGACTCACAAACGCTCCGACTCCGTCTCTTACATAACAGCGAGAGGGTTTTTACACACTAATGCTGAATATACTCCACTAACCTGTCAACACCGTATCTAGGTCAAAAAAGAAGAAAATATGTTTAGCATAAAATTTTGCTTTATATTTCAACACCACCATGTTGGAGACGTATTTCATTTAACGTGGGCGGTCCATGGGGAATTGATTGGACGGTTGTGGTTTGCTATTGGTGAATCTCATGTGATTGACAGGTTGTAAGTGAAGACAATTTCCATTACAAAATCAATAATGAAGACACAATAATAATCCCCAGTCACAGATGCATTACTGCAGTTGTTCCAAACAGGAAGTTCCCAGCGGCAGCAGCTGACAATCAGCATTAAATGAAAGGCCACATTAAACGAACGGAGTGCAATGCACATCCACAAAGTAGTAAACAGCATCAGCCAACTTAGAAACGCTGATGCTTCACTTGGCTCCGTGTGCTGCTCGCTTCAGTTTGCTTTGGACGCTCTCAAAGGGCTCTTCACAAAGGGCTCTTATTGAAAGTGTCGGCAAGCGGCCAGAGGCCCAAAAGAGCGGCGACGTTTAACAAGGGACGTAAATAATAATAATGCACCATCCTATGACAGATGAGAACCCGTGTGGAATATCAATGCGGAAGGAGCTGGAAACCTGAACGCCATTTCAAAAGGATCCCGGCGATTTGCATCAGGATGAGAACCGCGAACGGCTCCGGGAATAATGCGGGATTTAGAGGAAAAGCCTCGTGCACCCAATGAGAAGCTGAACTCGTGTGAGAAACTCTCTGTTCCTCTTATGACAGTCCAGTGTTTCTAATCTACAGCTCCTTAATGGGATTAATCAGGACCTCAGTAAGTGAATAAACCAGGTGAGTTAATATTCAGGTAGATGTTGTAAACATGCCGACACTTTAACTAAGATTCTCTTCACACGTCTGCTCTATCATGAGAGAAACTGATCTGACAAGAGAGAAAACTAACTGTGGAAGAAGATATTTACACTGATTACCACTATATCATTCTAAGAAAGGTTCTAAATGGAACTCTTGGGTTCTTGACTCAATTTTAACACATTAAGCCCTGAAGGAGTGACACACAATAAAGTAAAGACTCGTAACTCCAAAAATATAGTCAAAAAGTTGGTATCATTTGAAAGGAAACCTTTTAAATTTTTTTAAAAAATGGACATTCTCATGCTGAGAAACTGCAAATAAACATAAAAAAAGGGAAAAGTACATATCTTTCTAATTTAAAATGGAATATCTCATGAAGGAAATAAGGTAGTGGGTTCATTCATTTTTTTTATCAAATTTTGTGGTGATCGCATGAAGAAATCAAAAGTTACAGCATTTGGAACAAAGTTAGGCATTTTGAACCCTCTGGAGTCTGAGGCTGATTTGGGGCTTGGAGAAGTTTTGACATGCCCTGACATTTGTGCTTTTTTCAGTTGTTCATAAACATATTAATGGAAAAAGTGTCATTACACTGTATTCAGCACAAACTAGGCTACAATAATATGTGAGGAACATGTATGTATTTTTGAAGGAATAATGTTTATGTGTGGTTATTGAAAAAACAAAAAACTTAATCACTGAAATAAGGCCAAAAAAAAGTATATTAAATCTGTGTTCACAAGACTTCTGGGTATTGGAGGTTGTAGACTAGAGTGTTTGCTTCAGAATTGTGTAACAATTATGCTGACTACTCTTTCATATAAACCAATATATTGATTTAGTTTTTGTAAGACACTTTTTGTCACAGTATGCGTGGAGGCGTGAATAATCATGAATAATGGGCCATATACACCTGAGAAGACAAAATAATCACATAATAATGACCTGAAATGACTTGCATATTAATGAGGCCTTTCAGTCAGGTAGGCTGTGAAAAAAACCCTCTGTAATAATGTCTCAGCTCAACATAAACAACAATATTGTGAAATATTATTGCAATTTAAAATTATGGTATTCTATTATATTCTTTAAAATATAATGTATTTCTGTGATGCAAAGTGTCTGAACAATTATGTTACCTCTATGGAATTTCATATAGGCTTTTAGCTTAAAAGCATGCACATATTGATGGATTCTTATATATTTATGTCAGTTTTCTATACTGAGAAGTAATATTTATTGTCATCAGTATGAGTGCTGGATACTGTGTTTTCAATTCATACTTGCAGCCGGAGGGCGCTCTATACACCTTTAGGCCACAAATTCATATAAAGAAGAAAAGGAACTAGGAACTAATGGCATGTCTTCTAGAGATCGCTAACCATGACTTTTACATCCAGATAAACACTTTACAGGACAATAAATACACGATTGAGATGATGAATGCATGTATTGACTGAATTTGCATCTGAATAGCGCTGGCTCCGTGGGCGTGGCCGCATTAGCGGATAATGAGCTGAATCACAGACTTCTGACATGGCTCTCTTTTCATACAGATTACATAAACACAGAAGGTTTGTTTTCGATTTTGAACCTGACATTTCAACGTTTTTTTTAGACATAAGTCTAATTTTTAAGTTACAGTTCATTTTCTGAGAACTATAAGATTGGACTTCGTTCAGAGGGAGAGGAGAGATCACGCATCATGTTAGTTTTCTTTATTTTACAAAAAGCACAACATTGTGTTTTTACTCTGAGTGTACACAAATAAAAGAAGATATTCTATAGTTAAATTGATATATCACTTATGTCTCTATGACAAGAAATGACGGAGTATTTTAAGTCTGTTTTGCTGCAATGTGAAAAAAATCCTGCAAAACGCGCCGCCGCATTTTCGGACCTCAGGGAGTAAATTGTGACATGCACAAAAATAATGACTCATAGCAAGGAGAGTCAAAAGGTTGGTATCATTTGAAAGAAAACTTTTTCTTAAATAAAAAGAAATAAATTAAATTTGGACGTTCTCATGCTGAGAAACTGGTGATAAAGACAAAAAATTTAAGTTTGCTCAAAGGAAATTTTACATGTATTTCATATTTGACATACAATAAGGTAGGAGGACAATTCTTCATTTTTTTTTTTGGGTGATGTTCTTCTATATGTGAGCTGTATCTGGAGCAAATTTTGTGGTATGAAGAAATCAAAAGTTACAGCATTTGGAACCAAGGCAGCCTTTTTGTTTATCTATTGGCGCCCCTGATGGACATTTTTAAAATCGTTATTTCACGTGGAG